>NW_026895166.1:37500-146300 GCF_033153095.1 Gastrolobium bilobum | reverse complement strand
TTCCTTCAGTGCTTCAATCACCGCTTCCTCATTACTCAAGAAGACATTCTTTTGAGGTTGAGGAAGCTCCTTCAAAGTCACCTTCATGGCACCATCTTTCTGGGCATCATCCGCTACACTTTGTTTTTCCTTAAAGACTTCAAGACTAAAACAATCGTCTTTGTGAGACGACTGTTTTAGAGATCAAAGACGTTGATGGTAACGGTCTCATCATTCATCCTTAGCTTAAGCTTCCCGTTTTCAACATCAATCAGTGCCCGAGCAGTGGCCAAGAAAGGTCTACCCAGCAAAAGAGGCATCTCAGCTCCTCCTTCCATGTCCAACACTACAAAATCAGCAGGAAAGATGAACTTGTCCACCTTCACAAGAACATCTTCAATAATCCCGTTAGGTTTCCTCATAGATCTATCAGCAAGTTGAAGAGAAACTTCTGTGGGTTTCAATTCTTCAATTCCCAGTGACTTATAAATAGAAAGAGGCATCAAGTTGATACTAGCCCCAAGATCACAAATAGCTCTGCCAATGGCAATATCATCAATAGTAATGGGAATATTAAAACTACCTGGATCACGAAGCTTAGCTGGAATCTTCTGCTGAATGAATGCACTACTTTTTGCAGTAAGTTCAACGGTTTGGCATTCTTGCAGTTTATTCTTCTTCAACAGATCCTTCATGAATTTTGCATATCCAGGCATATTTGCTAAGGCTTCTGCAAAAGGAATATTGATGTGCATCTTCTTGAAGATGTCTAAGAACCTGTCATAATGCTTGTTAGAAACCTCTTTCTTGAACCTCTCTGGGTAAGGTGCTTGAGCCATTATATATTCATGGGTCAATGGGCAATTCTTATCAAAGAAAGATGGTTTTTCCTTTTCAATGACGGCTTCTTTCTCTTTTTCTTTCACAATTACTTCAGCCTCTGGTTCAACTGCTCCTTTCTGCTTCTCCTCTTGTTCCTTGTCTTCCGCACGATCAAGAATTGGATTTGCAAGCGGTGCTACAACTTTGCCACTTCTAGTGGTAATAGCCATGCAGTCTTCCTTTGGATTGATAACTGTATTACTAGGAAAAGTACCTGGAATTCTTTCCGAAACCTGCTTTGCAAGTTGACCTATCTGATTCTCCAGGTTCTTTATGGAAGCACTTGTATTTTTGTTGTTGGCTCTTTGCTCCTCCATGAAAGCATTTGAATGTTGAGCCATCTGTGCCACTAGCTTTTCCAATTCAGAGGGTTCCTTTGCTTGAATTTGTGGAGGCTGCTGGTAGTTATTAGATTTGTAATCCATGCCAGCTCCTTGAGTTCTTCGTTGAAAATTTCCACCACCACCTCCAGCACCATAGTTATTGTTCCTTGGAAAGTTTGACGGCTGAGGGCGCTGGTCATACCATATTCCATTCACCTGTACTTGTTGAGGTGAATCATCTGATAACGAATTAGAGCATTTGTTGGATTCGTGAGCTTCCTGAGGAGTTGATTGAACATGAGACACTTGGAATTTTTGAAATTGCTGCTCCAAACTGTCAAACTTACTATCAATCTTTTTGGATAACAGTTCAGCGAGCAAAGTGTCATTGTTTTCTTGTTTTATCACTCCTCTTTTTACTGAGGCTGGAACACTCTCATTTTCATCTCTTGCCAACTTCTTTATCAGATTGAGGGCTTGCTCTGAGGTACTCTGCCGAATAGAACCTCCAGCTGCACCATTAATCACCAACCTTGTTTCAGGAGAAATGCCATTAAAGAAAATTGCTACCTTTCTGTCATTGTCTCCTTCCCATTGTGGACACTTCCGGATAAGTTCTTGGAATCTATTCCAAGTTGCACACAATGATTCTCCTTCAAATTGACGGAAATTCGTGATTGCATTCACCAGCTGATTATATTTCTCCATAGAAAAGAAATGGGCAAAGAATTTGTTTGACAAATCTTCCCATGTTGAGATACTATTTGCTGGTTGCCTTTCTATCCATTTGAGAGCACTTCCCTTAACAGCAAAAGGGAACAGTCGGAGCCTGATAGCATCAGCAGACACTCCATTGTGCTTTGTAGTGTCACAGATCATCAGAAATCGATCTATGAACTCATGAGGGTCTTCCTCGTCAGCACCAGAATATTGAGCTCTTGCCACCAAAGAAATCAATGATGGTTTCAACTCAAAATTATTTGCCTCCACCGTCGGCCTGACTATGCTTGAGTTTGGCCTATTGAACACTGGTGTCAGAATACTTTCCAACAATCTTGGGGGTGGATTAATTGCATTGTGGCCTCTGCCACCATCAGCGTTGTTGTTTCCTTCCATCCCTTGTTTTGGTTGTGCAGGTACGCTTTTCAAATTTTCCCAAATTATTTGCCTAGCCGCCTTCCTCAGTTTCCTCTCAGTCCTTGAAATTTCAGGATCAAGCAAAAAGTCTTTAGATGGAAGCCTACCTCGCATAAAACTCAGAAAAATTTGTTAATAGCACCTGTAAAATGCAAACAAGAATAATAAAATAAAATAAAATAAAATTCAATCTCAAAGATCAAAGATTATTTATAATATTGAAATTTTCAATCCCCGGCAACGGCGCCAAAAACTTGATGCTATCCGGCAAGTATACCGTTTCGCATAAGTAGTAAAGTAGTAAGAAAGATCGTCTCCTCAGGGATTGAAAACCAAGTACTAAAATAATCAGTCACTTTAAGTTGAAAAACTTGATCTTTTGTTGGGAAAATTAAATTGAATCTTAGTAACCATAAAAGTAAAGACTTATTTTTGAGTTTTTGTATTTTCAAGAATGAAAAGAAAAATAATAATGGAGTTGGTTTTGAAAATATGAGAAAGAATTGCAGTTAGGGAACACTCTCCCTATGATCCCCACTTATTACTTTGGATTGATACAAAATACTTATTTATATAATTTCTCAGATAATTATGATCTCAATATATTAATAGTTAAATCCCAATCCCTTGGTAACTTAACCCTTTAACCTCACTTAGAATCCTAATCCCTTAGTAACCCCTCATGAGAATTAAGCAATGAACACAATAATTCCAACATCTGCAATTAAATAGACATCTATCCCTAGTATGCATACCAATAGTTATCTTATCTCCTTTCGAGATCAGAAACCCCAATATCCCTATTTAAGGTTCTAACCCTCAAACTATTTTCAACTATCAAATTGATCAGGTTTAATAAAGAAAATATCAAATGCGCACAAGATAAGATAAAGAAATTTATGTAAACGAGTACAATAATTTAAATCAATCCGTCATAACAAGGGTTCACATAGGGTTGTGACCCTAACTACAATAAAAGAACTTAGCCAGACATAGTCATATCCGACATAAACAAATATTCAAAAGAAAGCATAAAAACTATAATTACTAGAAAGAATGGAGAAGAATTCTTGATCTTCAGTCCTCTACTGCTTGCTCTGAGTTGTGAATTGGTTCCCTGGTTGTGCTCCCAAGCTCCTTATTTATAGCCACAGGAATTGGGCCCATCATCTAATCTTCCTTTGAGTCCATCCAAGATTTGTATTTGATTTAAACTTTGTTTCCTTTTTCATGTAAAAATCTTGGAGATTTGATTGATAAATTAGAATTTCAAATCTTTATTGTATCTTGATTCAATCTTCTCACAAATCATCTAGATTTGTTTCTGCTTTAATTCCATATCTTTTCTGAATAAATCTTCATCAAATCTTTATGGAATCTGTCGCGATCTTGATCATATCTTTTTCGCATCTCTTTGTAATCTTATCTCTAATTTGGAAAGAGATCTAATTGCTGAATATCCACACTTTATTTTTAAATCTTTTCCTTTTCCAAAATTGCCTCGTTTGTTTTCTTTTTCCTACAAAATTAGCATAAAATCAGTATTTAATCCTTGATTAAGATTTTGACAAATTAACAGTGATTCTTGCTCTTTTTCTCAAGATTTCATCAACATTCTTTCTCTTTTTTGGCTCAGATTTCCTTATATGCTAAGCGCATATCAGTAAGGCAAGGGGTCCTCAAGGATATGTCCACCCCAAGCTCACTACTTGTGAAATATAAGTTCAAAAATGATAACAACAGTATAATGGCAAATATCTGTGCAATGCAGCATATGTCTATGTCATGTGTGTATGCATCCTACTGGCCAGAGAATAAAAGGTAGGGATTACGCATGTCTATAACCTATGTAAGGCTCCTCTCCTGTACCTCACCCACAGAGTTACCTTCTTGTATGTGGTTCACATACTCAGGCATTACTGTCTAGGGTGGAACACCCCACATACATAACATATGACATTTGCACTATTTGACATAAGAAAGGGAAGTGAAAAGATCCTTATTACCACAAAGGTGATGAGTAGAACCTGAGTCTATTATCCAGGGTCCAAGAGATGATTGAGAAAGGTAAGCAACATGATTACCAGTGTCTTGAGTAGGATGCTGAGAGGAAACCTTCTTGAGAAGTGCCTCATATTCAGCACTGGAAAGAGTTACTGATCCAGTAGGAGGTGGTGTAACATCAGTCTGAGCAAAGTTGGCAGTCAGTGGTTTCAAGTGAGGGTACTTCCTGTAGCAGCGTTCTTCAAAATGTCCAAGATTCTGGAAATAATTGCAACGAGGCCTCTGTCCGCGGCCACCCTGTCCACGGCCACGTCCGCGACCGCGTCCACTGTTCTAAGAATCATTGGAGCGAGAAAAGAATGCAGTGGAATCGGTAGCTGACACATGTGTGGGAGCTGTTGGTTTGTCCTTAATATTCAGAAGGCTTTGGAAAGTGTGTGACAGGCTAGGAGTCTCAGCACTGGTTAGAATATTCTCATAAACACTTTCTAACTCCTCAGAAAGATCGGAGAGAGTTATGACCATAAAGAAGCGCTCCACCTACTTCTTGTACGTAAAGGCATCTGCAGCATGAGGTAACATAGCCAAGAATTCTTGCATCAAAGAACGTATCTTACCAATATAAGTTTCCATTCGAGACTCTGGAGATTTGCGCAATTCCATTATCTGAGACACAATTGAATAAAGCTGTTGAATGTCATTGGTGTAGAGGTTTTTAGCTTCCTCCCATACGTCATAGCAGGTCTCAAAGGAGATGAAAATGTCTATAATCGTCCGATCAATGGACTGCCAAAGGATACTTAGCAGTTGAGCATCAATCTTGTCCATTCAGATGTCTGGTCTTTTGAAATATCGACAGACTTAGTTGTGAGATGTGGACCGTGCCCCTGACCAGTAAACCAGATCTTAACTGAGGTAGACCAGGTCTTGTAAGTAGCAGATCCGGTTAGTTTCATTGTAGTAATGGATGGGGTAGTACTGGAGATGACTCCAGTACTATTTTTGGATGTGCCCTCCATCAAAAACTTAAATAAAGATGACCAGAAACAAATAAAAGGACCAAATAAACATAACAGACTCAAATAGGAAATTCCAGCACTATGAACAATGACGATGAACAGTGGGTTATCACTGATATCAAAAAATAAGAATGCACAGCACTTGAAACAATGACCGGAAAGCAAAGAATCACTGATATCTTCTGAACGGACGAGACCCACAACAAATGAAGACCAGATCGAAGAAGAGGGGAGGAAGGCGAGATGTTCTGTCTTGGAGTGGCCGGAAAAAGCAACCGAAACAGTGCTCCCGCGCCGGTGAGAGGCGACGCGTGAGGAAAACACGCAGAGAAGCTCAACCGCGCGTGAGGGCGCGTGACTTGGCCGCCGGTGATAGGCCTTCTGCAGAGTAGGTCGCCGGAGGAAGGGGGTTCTGATCGCGTGCTGATCGAGCTGAAAACTAGCCGGAAAAGTGCTCCGGCGGCCTGAACAGTGGCTGATGGTGGCGGATGGTGGTTCCGGTGACCGTCAGAGGTGCAGACGCGTTCGAAAATTGCTCGGAAGGGACTTACGGTCCTTGTTGTCTTGCCGGAAGGATGCACGGTAAAGAAATGATGACTCCTAAGCAGTGGGCTTAGGTTTTAAGGCGAAAACAAAGTTTCTAAGCGGAAGCGAGGGTCCCCATAACGAAAGAGCTCTGATACCAACTTGAATATAAAATAATATGTTGTGTATTGATCTAATTTAGAGAGTTACAATATATAGAGACTCTAATGGGCTTATACGAAAGGCCCAGACCTAATACAATCAGAATATAATCAGAATAATTACAGACTAATCATATCTAATCATATCTAATCAGACTAATCATATCTAACAGCACTCACAAAATAGCTCAACAACATGTCAAATATTCTTCAAGTAATAAACATATATTTTCAGAAAAACACATCATGCATATAAACCATCCCTCCATGAGGTATGGTGGAACCATCAATGGGTAAAACCGAGGACACAAAAGCTTACGTGTCAAGCTAAACCCTCACTCAAAGACTCGGTGTCCAAAGGGTCACAAGTAATAACAGTGTCTAGTACGGTCACAGGTCTGTTTTCATAACATTCATAATATCAATAAACATATCCCAGCTTTTCAGATTAAAAGAAACATTATTTCTTTTTTCGTTTCGCTACTGCAGGCTTTTTCCAAATCCTCAAGCATTCACTCACTTGGGTTCTAACTTAGTTAAATTATTACAGAGGCTCATATTAACTATTAAAGAATCTTAATTCATCATACACAGTTATGTTTGGACAAAACAACACAAAACACGAAAATCTCAGAATATCCGGATATTCCTCGGGATATTCAGATATCAATATTCGGATATCCCTGGGCCAATATCCGGATATCACATATCTGGATATTCTTCAGCCCATATTCGAATATCATATTCGGATATTTCGTGACTGCATGCAGTTTTGCATTTTCGCTAAGATATCCATCCCAACTTCGATTTTTAACATAAAGAGGAGTCCAAGCATGCATCTTTAAGTGTGTTCTTACTAGTTCAAACTTAGGTTACCTAGCTTTCCCTTGTTACATGCTTAAAGGTTACTTCTTGCTATGAAAACGTAAAGAAGAAAGGGTGTAGAAGGTACCCAAGCTCCAAAAACAGAGAAATGGAGTGTTTCTAAGGTCACAAAGCCACCCTTTGGTTTTGCTCTACTAGGTGCACGAATTTAACTTGGCCAAAATGGGTTCTTCCTCTTCAAGTTTGGTTCCTTGAAACTCCCAAGTGTAGAAAATGGCTCTCAACTAAGAATAAATATGGTGGCTCTCTATCCAATGCCAAAACAGAGCAAAACCTCCCCCAAAGCAGTGTTTTCTTCAACAAAACTTAAACTTCAAAGGGTTAGACATGTTTCCAAGGTGTGAGCATGGAAAAATATGAAAGCTTGATGAGATTTAATGAGAAAATGACAAGCTTTCATGGAGACACTAAGGAGAGACACTCATCAGCCATGGACACTGAAGGGAGGCAGCTAGCATGTGTTAGAATCACTTTAGCGTTTTGTGCCATTCACTATATATAGGTGCACATATTTAAATAACAGTATTTGTTTAATTAGTTTTTCTCTTCGTTTAACTCTAAAATTTCGTATTCGTAACCTAGACATTTTTCTAAGAATTATCATATTTTTATATTAATTTTTTTTAGATACTTTGCTTATACGCACTTTCTACTGCGAAATAGCCGATATTAGTTCTAATATCACTGCTTATTGTTTTTACCCCAAATTTGATATTCTTAACCTAAATATTTTTCTAGGAATATTCATATTTTATTACTATTTTTCGAGTTACTTCGCTAGTATCCATTTATATCTTGAAATACTCAGTGTTTACACTTTCCTTCTGACAAGTGGCTTAATATTAATTATTATGTTCTTTTTTTATTTATCCAAACTCAATTATGAAATTATTTCTTAAATTATAAGTAAATTATTTAAATTATTAATTTAGCGGTACAGATTCTTACACATATAGAATGTTGCAGTAAACTTTGAGCTCGCATGACTACTACCCAACAAAAAGTAGGATAAAGATTGATGCAAAAATTCCCAAAAATATAAATTCATGCAAAAGTGAGATCTCTACGTACTCGAACATCTAGAAGTTGGTTAATAAGGAAAAATACATGATGTCCCAAAAAAAAAAACCAAGTTATATGAATGTTAAATGGTGATTTAAATTTAACTCAGATTATGCATTGTTAGAAAGAATATCTTTAGAATATCTCTAGAATATCTTTATTATTTGTAAAGATCTAATTCCTTATTTCATTAGGATTTAGGTTAGGTATGGGCTAAGCCCATTAGTATTTCTTTATATATTGTACTCTCTTAAATCAATTTAATATACAGATTTATTCTATGTTCCTCTCGTCTCTTGTTATTTTACATGGTATCTAGAGCCTAACGGGAGGAATCCTTGTCCTCTTTTCCTTACTCTTTTTCATAATTTTAATATGGTAGTAGAGAGATATCACCCTCTATGAGGGATTGACTTTCCCAACCTTTCCTTTACTCTTTTTCTATCCGCTTCTCTTAGTTTCTTCTTCTCGTTTTTGCCTTCACCGCTGCAAGTGTTATGCTCTGTCACCGTCGATGACCCAGCCACCATCCAGCCATCTGTCCGCTTCGGCCATCACCGACATTGTTGTTGCCATCCGCGTCTCTTTCCTCCGACCGCATCATCTTTTCTTCTCCAGCCGAATCTTATTTCTTCCGGCTGTGTTTTCTTCTTTTTGGTGATTTATTGTTTTTATTTTGATTTTCTTTTATGGCTTGTATTTGGTCAATTTTATTTTATTCCCACATATGTTTGTGGTGTTATTCAGGTTTGATTTGGCTTGTATTATTTTTTCCATTGTTTGGCTTTACTTTGGCCTCCCATTTAGGGGTAGAATTTATCTCTGTTGTTGCTTTGTCCACGTATTATTCCAGTTACACTGGCTCCATCGGCTTGTATCCCAGTTGCAACAATGTCTTTCATTTATCTCCGTTGTTGCCTGATCCGCGGATTATTCCAGTTACACTGGCTCTATCGGCTTGTATCCCAGTTGCAGCAATATCTTTCCCAGCCCTTTTGGCTTATGTCTTTCTCCATTGTTGCATGGTCTGTAGATTTTTTCAGTTAAAGTGGCTTCGTCGACTTGTATCCCAGTTGCAGCAATGTCTTTCCTAACCCTTTAGGCTGATCTCTTTACCAGTTCTTCAAACTAATAGTCATTCCAGTTGATTTGTTGTCGATTTCTGCGACTTATATTCTGTGAAGCATCGTTTTAGTTTTCTTTCTTTCCAAGATGAAGTGTCCCTCCATCTTGAGGGGGAGTATTCGAGATATAGATAATATTTTATTTTAGTTTATTATGTTTGTTATTTTTCTTTAGGGTGAGTTGTAGAGTTGTTACAACCCCTATATTTTTCTTTAGGGTGAGTTGCATAGTTGTTACAACTCCCACTCGTTTATTTTGATGTTATGTTTCTTATTCTTCCTTGAGGGGGAGTGTTAGAAAGAATATTTTTAGAATATCTCTAGAATATCTTTATTATTTGTAAAGATCTATTTTCTTATTTCATTAGAATTTAGTTTAGGTATGGACTGAGTCCATTAGTATTTCTTTATATATTGTACTCTCTTGAATCAATTCAATATACACATTTATTCTATGTTCATCTCGTCTCTTGTTATTTTACATGCATCTTAGAACCAAACTAATTCTGGACCTAGGAATAAACTCTTCTTGAGAAAATTGGTAAATTCATCATTACACTAAAAATAAGCATAGATTGTAATACAACACAGAAAAGTGGACACCAATAATTATGGTCACAAAACATTAAAATATAGAGATTTAAAGTTAATGGATCAGATGGTTAAAAATAGAAAAAGATTGGAATACAGCATAGAGACAAGTGCACACTAAAAGATATAGCCATTAAAGTTAAAATATGAGAGAATTTGAAGTTAATGGGTCAGGCACATAATTAGCCTCTTAAGCACAATGTCACTTTAGTAGCATTATCACTTTCATGCATATATGTAAACTTTTACTTTCGTACTTTCATGCATATAAGTAAACTTTTACTTCCGTGAAGTTTAAATGAGTTTGTCTTTCACTGAAATGAATCCGAGTAAAAGTAAGGCCCAATATTTAAAAAAAAAAATTCTACAAACATATTTAGTTATTAAACCTTTAAACTAACCAAAATTATATTATTCTTTACAATAACAAATCAGTTTATGGGTCTTACTATTTAGTTCTCTGTAATGATTACTATGATATACTGTAATGCGGAAATTATTTAAGAGAGAAAATCTTAAGTTATAAAAAAGGGTTGGGGACTTGGGACGGAAAGATTGTCTAGGATGGACCTACTACATAAATAAGTATTTATAATAGGTTGGTATAAGCAGAAACTCGCGACCACGAAAAGCAAAAATGAAATGACTTAATTACATTTACTCATATGCACACTTCTTTCACCGTTCAAATTTGGAACATCGTCCATCATGCTAGTTTCAAAGGGCTAAAAAGTAACCTGGTGCAATCAACCCAAATTCCAAAGCTTGTAGATGAGATACTGGAAAATTTTACTGATTATATATACAGTGTTCGGTCCTGAATAGACCATAATGCTATACCGTAAGGTATGTGCTCAGAGATAGTGTATATCAAGTGTATACTAGGCTTATAGTCGAGGTCCCAATCACTGCGCACAAGCAATAGGCTTATAGCCAAGGAGTGAGTGTGTGCACAGTGTGGGCAGTATTAGTAAATAGGTTAAAAGTGTTTACCTAGGGTCTTTAGGCTCTTATTTATAGGATTACCTTCCTAGGCTTGGGCCTTTTGAGATTCCCCAATTGTGCTAGGATTCAACCCCCTTCTGTTGGGATGTGATCCTTATTTTATGCCCTTTGGCTGTTTGGAGTTGTTGAGATGTTGATGATTCTATATCTCACCAGATATTCTAGTATGTAGTTGGGATATGATAATTATATCCATAACAGTTGCCCCCCAGCTCGGTATTCCGGGGTTCGGGATGTCGAGGTGCTATTGTGTTATCACGGATTCAGTTTATCCGAGTTCATTGTTCTCGGGTTTGGACTTCTGAGTTTTTGACGTCAGCATTCTAACTCAGTTGTTTTGTCAAGATTACGATCACTACGCTTCTTGACCTTCCATGGTGTTTGTGTTTGAAGTCGGATGTAAGCATGTCGGATATTTCCTGAATTCATTGTGAACCTTTGAATACCATTGATCCGAGCTTTGTTTTCCTTGTGCTGGATCGAGTTGACGTTCTAGGTCACGTTGCGACCTTCAGTTACGGCCTACTTTTCCGACCTTTGAAGTCTAGGCACTGTTTGAACACGGAAGTCGGGGTTTGGCCTTATCATTTTATCCTGACCTTTCGTATCACGTTTGCTGTGACAGTTATGGTGATCCACGTGTTTCGCGCTCGTTGGCAATTCGTGCATCGTGCAGGGCGTGCTGCTTTATCTTTATGCAGGTTATGATGAAGTGCATTTAATGCGTTCAGGGTGAAATCCCCTTTTTGCCCCTCATCACTTAACCGTTTGGAAAAACTCTTCGCCTTCTCGCCTTAAGCAATTCGTCGTCCTTTAAATACCAGCTTTCAAACGGGTTCAAGACTTTTACATTTGTCTGGTTTCGCAGTGAGCTTTTGCTGCTAATCGATTTCCAGTTCTGGTTCTGTGTTTTATAAACTCTCTTGGAGCTCTCCTCACTTCCAGTGAAGGTTTTCACACATTGAGTCTAGTTCTCATCATCCTTGCTTCTAAGTTCAGGTACCTTCCTATTCCTTTTTCTTTTACCAATCTTTTTTCGGTTAGGTTAGGTTGCATTGAGTAGTTACCTCCGTTTAAAATTGAAGGTGAGGTTTATACTTTCTTCTTCGAAGTGTTGAGGGTTCCTTTTCTGTTCTTGGGGGTTCATAATGAGTGCCCCTAGTTCTTCCTCTAGTCTGGCATCTAGTCTAGGTGGCAAGGAGAGGGAAGAGGTGGTGAGTCAGTTGCCTCGTTCTGTTCAGTACTAGTGTTTTGGTAGGGAATACACCGAGGAGGAGAAGCTTCAACAGCTTCTCTGTGGTCCCCGTGGAGGCCGCCGTAGTTCTCGTGGAGGCCGAGGTAGGATGGGAGTAGGTCAGTCAGGAGGGGGTCGTCAGCCCCGACTTAACTTTGGTACGAGTAGTCCTCCTTTAGTGAATCCTTCAGCTCCCAGATTGAGCTCCTCTCCTGAACCAGTCTCGCTGTCCTATATTCTGCCATCCTCTGGGGTGGTCTCGTGTACGAGGTCCGTTTTGGATCGGATTCCTCCTCTTGACTTGAGCGCTAGCTCTTCCAGCCTTTCTTCGACCGAGCTAGGTTTTCCTAAGTCGGTCACCCCTTCCTTCCTAGATGATTCTGCATCAAGTCGGGTCTCGTTTGTTGACCTTGTCAGTAGTTCGGATAGCTCCATTCCTCTTTCTTGGAGTCCGTCTTCGTTGCAATCCGATGTTGGTAGTCCAAGGTCGGATGTGGTTGACATGTGCACTGACCTTTGTCCTTCATATTCCAGGGATATAGTTATGGACGGGTCCGACGCTCAAGATTGGGTCCTTCTCGAGGTTCTCCAAAAACGGTCCACAATGTCTTTTGCCGAGGTGGCCCAACTCCCAGCGGGAGATCCCAGTGGGGTTGATCTTCTTCCACCCGGCGACTTTCCAGTGTGTTCAGGTCCTATATTGGACGAGCCCCATTTCTTTTATTTCTACAGGGATCTCATTACCAAATTGGGTATCCGGCTTCCTTTTACAGACTTTCAAACGTCGGTTCTCCGACGTCTTAGGGTTGCACCCTCGCAACTTCACCCGAATTCATGGGCTTTCATTCGGGGTTTAGAGCAGGTGTGTGCCTACCTGTGCCTCCCTTGCACCATTGCTCTCTTCTTCTTCTTCTTCGATGTGTATACTTTTCGTACTGGCGCCGAGTCTAAGGAGAAGAAAGGGTGGGTTACCTTACGAGGTACCCCGGGCAGGGGGATTTTTATTCCTTACTCCCAATCTTTCAAAGGCTTCAAAGATGCCTACTTTAAGGTGGTATCCCATTCTAAGTCCCTTCCTTGGTTTGACAACGACGGCATATCATCTCGGTTTGAACTATACTGGACGCGGAGACATTATCAGAGGCGTCCAAAGGACTATGATATCCCATTAACTGCACTTTCCAGCTCGGAACTTCTGGCAGTCCGAGTTCTTATTGAATATACCGATGAGTTTGGCGTTTTTGACTTGAGTCGGATTGTAGATAAGTTTGGGGAGGATGCCATTTATGAGCTTGGTATGTAGCTCATTTTGTTTTTTGTTGTAGTTAATCTTGTCTTGCAGATTTATAACCTGTATTCTGATTTTGCTTCTTCTTTTGCAGTCAGCATGACCTCTGCTGAATACAAGAAAATTTTGCCCAAGAAGACCGGAAAGGGGAAGTCGAAAGAAACTGCTCCTCTCGAGTCGGAGGCTTCGAAGAAAAGGCGGATAGATTCCATACTCAGCGGGAGCTCGGCCGGCGCCAGGGTGATCATGGTTGATGCGCAGACTCCTCCTTTGTGTCCGCTTCCAGTTCCTCCTACCGCTCCTCAAGGGAATTTGATCAACCTTGAGCCCGGGGAATTATGGAGAACAGGGGTTTCAGACCGCCTTAGGGCCGTATTAAAGCCTCCTCCTGGGCTCATTGGTGGTTCGGGCTTGACCTCTACTGTGAGGGCCATGCTGGCACGGATGGAGGAGGATTCTTTGAAGACGACCTCGTTGCTTCAAACCTTTCAGGATCTCAATCAGAGCCTCGACTTGTCTATTGCTTCTAACTCGTCTCTCACTACCAAGGTGGAGGAGCTGAGCAGGTCTAAGTCCAATTTGGAGGTCAGAATTCAAGAGTTGTCCTCTGAGCTAGATAAGGCTAAGAAAGATTTGGAGTTGGTCACTGCCAAGGCTGATGACTTGCGTGCCGAGAAGGAGTCCTTCTCAGAGTCTATTGCCGAAAAGGATGCCCGACTTACAGATCTGCAGGCCGACTTCGAAGAGACTAAAGCTGTGGTTGCTAGGGCCGTTATTCAAGCCTTTGACAACGCAATTGCTCAGGCTCAGGTTTTGAATCCCGGCATGGTGGTGGATGGCATGGACGTGGCCTATGAGGTTAAGGACGGCATCATAGTCCTTGGCACACCTGATGCCGAGTCCACTGATGAGGGGGAGGTCAGACCCGAATTTCGCGTCGCTTCACCTCATGCTGAAGAATGAAGGGGTCGAAATGCCGACCTTATTATGTCATTTTGATTACGGGCCTTTGAGCCCCTTTTTAATTTTGTTTGAACATAATTGCCGCTTTGGGTCGGCTTTTTGAATCTTATGTCTTTAATTTCATTTTGCCGAGATTGTTGCTTCTTTTTTACTTATAGTTTGAAGTTCTATTTCGATCTCGTCGTAATCGACTTATGATTCGTCGAGGTTTTTCGTTAGCCGATCTAGGATTATTTTTTGCTTGTCAACAAAAATTTTATTCCTTTTCAGTCACGAAGCTCCTGAGGCTTCAATTACTTGCGTGGAAATCGATATGCATAGATGACAGAATTAAGTAACTGCTCCTTTTATTTGCATTTCAACGAAATCTCTTTACAAGGGTTGAGCTTAGAAGCTCGTTTTATTTGCTTGGAAATAAATCTACCTACTGACTGAGCTTAATAGCTCGTCTTATTTGCATAGAAATAATTCTAACTATTGACCGAGCTTAAGAGCTCGTCTTCCTATTTCGAACATCGGACATGAGACCTAGTTATAGTAGACCTTCAGCTTGTCCGCGTTCCAAGTCCTCTTTACTGGTTTCTTGGAGATAGTTTCCAAGGTGTAGGCTCCCTTTCCGAGATTATCCTTGATCTTATAGGGACCTTCCTAGTTTGCGGCAAGCTTTCCATCTCTTGCATTCTTGTTGCCGATGTCTGCTCTACGCAGGACCAAGTCGCCGCTCTGAAATGACCGAGGTCTGACCTTTTTATTGAATCTAGCTGTTACCAAACGCTTGGCCATCATATTCTTGTATCTGGCATTTTCCCTGCATTCGTCCAGTAGATCGAGTTCCACAAGGAGTGCTTCCTTGTTTTGGCTTTCGGTTCCTTGTAACCTCTGCACCCTCCTCCAGGACGGCTCACCGATTTCCACTGGAATCATGGCCTCGCACCCATATGTCAGCTTGAGGGGGTTTCTTCCGCGGCAGATTGGGCACTAGTCCTGTAACCCCATAAGATGAGGTGTAGTTGCTGGACCCAATTGCCTTTGGCTTCAAAGAGCCTTTTCTTCAACCCGTTGATGATCACCTTGTTGGCAGACTCGGCTTGTCCGTTAGTCTGAGGGTGCTCAACTGATGCAAACCGATGTGTGATTTTGAGGTCGGTCATTAACTCTTGGAACTTTTTGTCAGCATACTGTGTTCTGTTATCTGTGATGATCTCAGCAGGAAGCCCAAATTGGCTGATGAGGTTTCTTTCAAAGAATCTCTGTATCCTTGCCGAGGTAATGGTGGTGAGGGGTTCAGCCTCGATCCACTTGGTGAAGTAGTCGACAGCCACTATCAACCACTTGAGTTGACCTTCAGCCACAGTAAAAGGTCCCAGTAGGTCCATTCCCCATTTGAAGAATGGCCATGGAGCCGTGATAGTTTGCAGCTCTTCTGGGGGTGCGCGAAGGATCAGCGCATGCTTCTGACATTGTTCGCACCTTTTGACATTCTCCTTCGCATCCGCCTCCATAGTTGGCCAATAGTATCCTGCCCTTAGTGCCTTTCTGGCCAAGGCTTTTCCTCCCATGTGATGCCCATTTATGCCCTCATGAATCTCGGCCAGCACGTATTCGACCTCGTTCTTGCTTAGGCACTTCAGCATGGGTCTGTAGAAACCCTTCTTGTAGAGTTGCCCCTCTATTATGGTGAAACGGGCCGAATTCCTCACGAGTTTTCTGGCCTCTTGTGTTTCGTCTGGCAGGATTCCTTTTTCCAGGTAGGCCACTATGGGCCTTCTCCAATCCTCAGTCTCGGTTATCACCATGACGCACGTCAGCTCCAAGATGCTCTGTTGTATCACAGTGCAATGATTTCCTGAGCCCTTTGAGCTGGCAAGTTTGGAGAAGATGTCGGCCCTATTATTCTCGTTCCGAGGTATATATTGGATTATCACCTCGTCAAACTCGGCTAGCAGCTCCTTGACTTGTTGGAGGTACTTCATCATAAGGGGACCCTTGGCTTGATATTTTCCCTCAACTTGTGAGGTAACCAGCTGCGAATCACTCATAATTTTTATTTTTCTAGCCCTGTGCTCTTTTGCTTGTACGATCCCGGCAATGAATGCCTCGTATTCAGCTTGGTTATTGGAGGTCGGAAAGGCCAGGTGAAGTGAATGCTCAATGGACACTCCTTCCAGGGTCTCAATGATCACCCCAGCTCCGCTCCCCTTGGAGTTCGAGGATCCATCTACGTGTATTGTCCAAAGATCTTCATTCCCTTTTCCCTTTTCATTGGATGGGGTTAGCTCCAAGATGAAGTCGGCTAGCGCTTGGGACTTAATCGCCTGCCGAGGCTCATATGCTATGTCGAACTCAGAGAGCTCGACAGCCCAGTTTATCATTCTTCCAGCTAGGTTCGGCTTGTGGAGTACTTGCCTGATGGGCTGATTTGTTCGCACAATAACTCGATGACTCTGGAAGTAAGGTCGGAGCCTCCTTGCCGTGGTAAGCAGGGCGAATGCGACTTTTTTTAGCTTCTGATAACGAAGCTCAGGTCCTTGCAAGGTTCGACCTACAAAGTAGATCGGCTGTTGTGATTTGTCTGTCTCCCGTACCAGGGCGGCACTGATGGCCTCTTCCCCCACTGATAAGTACAAGATCAGCGTTTCTTCGGGCTCTGGTTTGGACAGTACAGGAGGGGTGGCCAGGCAACTCTTAATATTTTCGAATGCGTTTTTGCATTCTTCCCCCCATCCGAACTCGGCTTCCTTTTTGAGGAGCTTGAAGAAAGGCAAAGCCTTCTCTGCCGATTTAGGCAAGAATCTGGTCAGGGCCGCAAGACGTCCTGTGAGCTGTTGAATTTCTTTCTTGCTTTCGGGCTGCTTCATTTCAAGGACGGCCCTGCACTTGTCGGGGTTCACCTCTATTCCTCGGTTGGTAAGCATGAAGCCTAGGAATTTTCCAGCTGGTACCCCAAAAGCGCATTTCGTCGGGTTCAGCTCGATCCTGCGAGCTCTCAGCTGCTCAAAAGTTTCTTTGAGGTCGGTTATGTGTGCTGACATGTGCAACGACTTGACAATCATGTCGTCGATGTATACCTCTAGGTTTCTTCCAATTTGCCCTTGAAAAATGCGGTTCATCATCCGCTGATAGGTTGCCCCTGCATTTTTGAGGCCGAAAGGCATGACGTTGTAACAAAAATTTCCCTTATTAGTGATGAAGGCAGTTTTTTCGTGGTCGTCAGGGTGTAGTGGGATTTGGTTGTACCCAGAGTACGCGTCCATAAACGATAGTAGCTGAAATCCTGACGAATTGTCAACTAGCTGGTCGATGCTCGGCATGGGGAATGAGTCCTTTGGGTAGACCTTATTGAGGTCGGTGTAGTCCACGCATATACTCCATTTCCCACTTGGTTTCTTTATCATCACCACGTTAGATAGCTAAGTGGTATACTGTATTTCCCTGATGAATCCGGCTGTTAGCAGCTCGTCGACGTGCTCATTCAAGGCTTGACGTCGGTCGGATCCTATCTTCCTCTTCTTTTGGGACACTGGTCGTGATCCGGGGTACATGGAGAGCTTGTGGCAGCAGAAGGTTGGGTCTATTCCAGGGATCTCTGAAGCTTTCCAAGCAAATACGTCGCGGTTTTCCTTTAAAAAAGAAACTAGTTCCTCTTTGAAGTCGGTATCTAGGTCTTTTCCCACCTTGGTGTGCCCTTTGTCGTTCTCCGCAATATCGACATCCTCCAGCTCTCCTTGGGGTTCTAGACGAGGTGCTAGGAGCTCCTCTCTTACGTCGAGTTCAACCAAGTTGACCTCTCTTCCGCATGCCTTCAGTGATTGGTCCTTAGTTCCTCCCTCTTTAAGCCGAGTTGGAGATGAAGGACCTCCATGATGGACTCGCAGAGTCTCATAGTAGCACTTTCTCGATTCTTCTTGATCACCTCTAATGGTGACAATTTCATTGTTCATCCCGGGCATTTTCAGTGCTTGATGCTTAGTGGAGATCAGCATATCCCATTCATGGATTGTAGGCCAGCCGATGATCACGTTGTAGGAAGACGAGGTGTCCACTACGACGAAACGAACCCTTCCAGCTCGGAGCGATTCCTTCGTACCCAATGTCAACTTTAGGTCAATGTAGCCTTTGGGAGGGGATGCCGCTCCGTTGAACCCGACCAGCTCGGTGACGCATGGTTTCAAGTCCTTCTCATCCAGGTTCATCCTTTGGAAAGCATCCCAGAGAATTATGTCAGCTGAGCTTCCATGGTCAATAAAGACTCTCTTTACTCGATAATTGACTATCACTCTAGTGATCACCAATCCGTCAGTGTGTCCGGGTACAACCATTGCTAGTTCCTCCTGAGTGAAAAATAGTCTAGGGGGTGCAGGCTTGCTGTTCTTCCCTTTGAAGGTCGGCCTGTCTCTTACAGACATGACCTCCTTTAGGTACTTTCTTCTGGCGTTGGCCGAGTCTCCTCCCCCACCTAGAGCTCCACTTATCACGTTGCATTCGAATTCGGCTTCGGGAAAAGCCTCATCTTTGTCATCGACCTCTTTGCCTTTTGAGGGTCGGTCTTGTCTTTGATCCTTTCTATCCTCTCTCTTTGGGCTTCGACTTCAGCTCCGACTTCTTTGCTTTCACTTATTATTTTTCTTGCCCTGTGTTTGGATGATATACTTCTTCAACTTTCCCTCTCTGACGTGCTTTTCAATTGCATCTCGGAGGTCCCAGCAATCATCCGTAAAGTGACCGTCTTGATCGTGGAAGGCGTAGTATTTGTTTCTATCTAAACCGAACTTGGTTTTGAGGGGTCGAGGTCTCTCGACATTCTGCATCTCGGTCTGAGCTACCTCCTTCCATATCCTGGATCTGGACACGTTCAAAGGTGTATAATCGTCATACTTCCTCCTTGGTGATCGATCTTTCGACCTCTTATCACGATTATCCTTTGCTTTTTTAGATCCCTTCTGGTCTCGGTCTTTATTGTTTTTCCTATTTGGGCTCCGACGTGTCGGGCTTCGTCCGCGTGATTCGATGTAGACCTTTTGCATGTCTTCCACGTCAATGTATTTGTCCGACCTTTGTCTGAACTCTTCCAGATCGTTCACCGGGTTCTTATAGATAGACCTCGTCAATGGGGAATCGCCATCTAATTCCGAAATGATTAAGTGGAGGTGCACTGCTTCAGTTAAACCTCGGACATTGAGGGCGGCATCCTTGAATCGATCGAGGTACTTCCTCAGCGATTCGTTCTCCTTCTGCCGGATTCTTCCCAAAGCATAGGCTGGCATCGGATGCACCTTGCTTGTTGCAAAGTTAAGTTGGAAAGTCCGAGCTAGGTCCTCAAACGAGTTGATTGAGTTCCTAGGGAGCTTGGTTATCCAGGTCATCGCTTGACCAGTCAATGTCGTCACAAAGATCCTGGCCTTAATAGGTCCAGTGATCCCGTTGAACAGCATCTCGGTTTTGAAAGCCTCTAAATGGGCTTCTGTGTCCTGACTTCCGTCGTATGGAGGTATCCTGGTGCTCTTGAATCTCGGCGGTATGGCCAAGTTCATGAGCCTCCCAGTGAATGGGCTATCGTTGGCCTCCTCATCCTCCAGGTAATTTTCGTCCTGGTTGTCGTTGGGACCTCCACCATTCCGGTTGTTGCCAAGGTTAAAGTTCTGCACATTCTGCGCGTTTCCTTCAACTGTAGACGCGTTCTGCTGCCGCGGTCCTCCATCGCCTCCATCCGTGCCAGCATGGTCGCGCCTCCTAGGTCGGTCTTCAACGTTTTGATGCTGAGGGTCTTCAGCATTCTGATGTTCGACGACCTCGGCGTTTTGCTGCCGTGGTCGGCCGTTTATGACATGTCCAGCTTCCCTAGGTCGGCCTTCCGCGTTCAAGGTCCTCAGCTCGGCCTCCAATGTCGTCATCCTTTGGGCATCCATACGCTGCTGAGTCAGGAATCTGTTTTCCATCTCTTGCAACCTTTGAAGGATTGCGCCCATGGCCATGTTTGTCACGTTTGGTGGCTCGTTGTGTGGAGGTGGACGAACTGCTGCCACTGCAGCATTCGGCTAGGGTCTGGGAGTCGGTCCTTGTGTTCCGACCTCGCTGACCTGTACCTCAACCAGCACCGGGTTTGCTTCTGATTGGAGCTGTTCTGGTGCAGATTGGTGTTGAGGCATGCCATAAGGCTGAGACTGAGATTGATGCGGCGGTATTTGGGAGGTGCTAGACGTCGAACAGGTGTTCGTCATCGTGGAATGGGAGTCGAAATTTATCGATTCCCACAGACGGCGCCAATGTTCGGTCCTGGATAGACCGTATTGCTATACCGTAGGGTATGCGCTCAGAGATAGTGTATATCAAGTGTATACTTGGCTAATAGCCGAGGTCCCAATCACTGCGCACAAGCAATAGGCTTATAGCCAAGGGGTGGGTGTGTGCACAGTGTGGGCAGTATTAGTAAATAGGTTAAAAGTGTTTACCTGGGGTCTTTAGGCTCTTATTTATAGGATTTCCTTCCTAGGCTTGGGCCTTTTGAGATTCCCCAATTGTGCTAGGATTCAACCCCCTTCTGTTGGGATGTGATCCTTATCTTATGCCCTTTGACTGTTTAGAGTTGTTGAGATGTTGATGATTCTATATCTCACTAGATATTCTAGTATGTAGTTGGGATATGATATTCATATCCATAACATACAGCAAATTAACAACCGTGCGCACGCATATATACATAATTTTGTATTATGAAATTAAATCTCTTCTAGATCAACCCATCAAATATAATAACTATACATATTAAATGCCTTTTCTTTCTTAAAATCATAAAAATGACATTTTTTTATTTTACCCCCCACCATATTACATAAGCAATGCTTCATAATAGGCGGCAGAATTGCACAAGAGAAACAAGTAATACGTCGTTGAATTGGTAGAGTCAATGAATCAAACAGTTTATATAGAATCGAAGCATATTGGTGTATATATTTGAAGGGAATGTAAGAAGGGACCACGGTACTGGAAAGAGAGAAGAAAAGACTGAAAAGTGATAAAATTGCTTGTTTATAATATTTTTATGAATGGGAAGACGGTGAGAGAAAATTAGTACCTGTATACGTCACTTATGTCTTGTTTGGGATGTCATATTAGGTATTAGAGAATTAATTTTCTCATTTTATATGAGAAATTTTTTTAATATTATACACATAATACATAAGTGAGGTCTATAAAAAAATAAGAAGACAAAAAATTAAGATAGGATTCACTCATGTATTATGTATGTAGTATAAAAAAATTTGCTCATATAAGATAAGAACATTATTTTCCTAGATATTATTACAGAATATATAAGTTATAAAAATAACTTCATCAATTTAATGCTAAAACTTTGTTATATAAGTTTATCCATCAAATCACTTATATACATTAAAATGATGGGTTATAAATTTCTCATCTTACATGATAAGAATATTTTTTTTCCTATATATATATATTAAGAGAAAAAGATGTGGCATTTTAAATGACACACTTTACAATTTACATTCTTTCACCCTCACTAAGAGGTAGGATCTATATTTTTTTTAAAAAATTCCTTCCACTCTCTCTCTCTCATTATTTATTTCTTTTTCTTATTTAAAATGACATAATTTTATATCCTTTAAAATTATACACATATTTTTCCATATATTAAACATGTGGATTCCATCAAAAAAATAGAAAAGAGAAAACAATTTACTGGAACCCACGTGTTTATTGTGTATATAGGAAAAGAAATTATTTCATATAATATGAAAAGTCTTAATCCTAAAACAATAGATAATTTATGGATTCACTTTTTCTGCAGTTACTGCAGATAAGTTATCTGCAGTAAGTTCAATACGACATCGTTTTAGGACAGAAATAATAGTATTTTTGTAATTTTAATTTATTTCAAGATTATTATAGTCTTTTTAATTATAATTTTCTAATCTTTCAATTCAAAAACGACGTTGTTTTAGAAGTAAATGCAGATAACTTATATGCATTAACTGTAAAATTATTTTTCTCATAATTTATTTAGACCTAGGGAAGACGGGATTAGACTTGATTGATTTTTAATATACAACGAACTCATGCAAAAACTTCCAATTACAATCCTAACAACTTTTTCATTATAGATTGTAGACCACAAGAACAGATTATTAACCTTCCAATAAGTTGGCATTTAACAACAAAAACCAATTTCCACGTCAATCGATCACGATATCGAAGGATGCATTTCTGATCGATTATACTTTTTACAGCAGCCCATTATTCCCTATAATCAATGTCATTACATTTGAATTCATCATTAACACGGTCAAAATAATGAATTCATGGGCCACAAATTAAATCGGTTAACCGAATTTACATAGAAATATATAATTAGCATACCATGAGTATTATAACTAATAGGTGGATGTAGCTTAGTTGTTAAGTGTTACAATTTTTCATATTTAGGTATTGAGTTTCATACTTATCAACTGCACTCTTAAAATAATTTTGTGCTAATAATCCAAAAATCGGTCCAACCTGATTTAAAACCAATTCATGGGTTTAAAATCGGTCCAATTCAAGAATGATCCAATAGCCGAATCAGACCTGTTGATGATTCGGTTCCCAATTCAACCTGTTAGATCTGCCGGTCAGATCAAATTTTAGCAATATTGGGAACAGTGACTATTTTGTCACGTTTGGACAAAAAAATTACCAGACTGCCATGCCAACAGTAAATTTTGTCAAAATGCCACGCAGCATAATTCGCTACACAGTGTAGCGAATTATGCATGCAAGTAATTCGCTACACAGTGTAGCGAAATATGCTACGTCAGAACCAAAAATAACACATGTCAAATTTTGAGAAATTCGCTACCCTATGTAGCGAATTTCTCAAAATTTGACATGTGGCATTTTTGGTTATGTGCATTCTGACGTGGCATATTTCGCTACACTGTGTAGCGAATTACTTGCATGCATAATTCGCTACGCTGTGTAGCAAAATTATATCGCGTGACATTTTGGCAAAATTTACTGTTGACGTGGCAGTCTGGTAATTTTTTTGTCCAAACGTGACACTTTGGTCACTGTCCCGCAATATTGGATCCAATGCTACAATTGCTGACTCCGCACTAAAAACTTACCAATATATGTATTTAGAAAGAGACGAAGAATGTTTACAAAAAAAAAAAAAGGAGACACGAAGAAGGAAGAAATGATAGTAGAGACGTGAAAATAAGTTGAGTATAAATAGGCCTAAATAACTTATATGTAACCCTCAAGCGTTTTCCACGGGTTTGTTTGGGTCAGGCTTCAAATCTTGTCTCAAACAAATTTTTGAAAAATCTTTGAGGGCCAGAGGACATGCCTCTCTCATGGAAGGTGGATTACTCTCATCCTTCCTACAATAGCGAAGCTCAACACATCCACTGTTTCAAAGAAGGGTAACAAGCCATATTCCGAGGCCAAGATAATCGGAGTAAGTTGAATGGAGAAGTATTTGGAAATGAGTTGGGTTTTCAATTTCCCTTTCACTCAAACGTCATTAGGATGCTTTCAGCTTAACGAAAATATTAAGGTAATTGTTGTTTCCCAACAACAATTTTCTTCCACTGACAACAGTTGGCATATCCCTATGTCACTGTTGTCATAGGATCTTAAAGAACAATTTTCACAAGTTACATGGGGGTAACTTCATCCCTGAAGCCATACCCATTGAGAGAAATTTTTCTCTCAACTTTCCATGTGCTCACAATAGGGTCTAATGTGAGTTATTTCCCAATAACCTCACACCACTAAGAGCTGACTATGTGTGATTATCACATAGTCAAACTCAGCAATAAACATGCACAATAAACAAACTGAAAACAACCATGTAAACATTAAAACATCATCCACTAACAGTGAGTTCCGGGTACTTTATCCAACCCAACTCTCAGAAAAATTAGCTCATCACCACAAGTTGATGAGCTAGAATACAGTAAGCGTTCATAATAAAAGACGGAAACTTTAAAAGGTACTGGAAATAAAAACTCAGGAACTATCAACAGCCGATAGTCCTGACCCAAGTGCTCATAAAATTTACAAACAGATTACTAAAATAAAATCAGAAAACAGTAGCATGAGAAATAACCTAAAGAGCAAAAATAAAAATTATCCAAGAACAGAAGAGATGTAGGGAGACATAGATGCCTCAAAAAAAAACCTTCGTCCCTCCTTTATAGCTGCTCCAAAATCGTCCCCTCCAACGTACGCTCCTCGCCCCCTTTGATCGTGGGTGTCTCCTTGTACGATTCAGCAATACTCCAAAAAGCAGCCTTTTCCACTAACAACCTCCAGCTCATCCACTCTTTTGGATTTTTCTTGCTTGAACCAAGAATCGGTTAGGGTTTGTGTGGGATTGGTTCGATTCGAGAAATGAATCGTGATGGAGGATTAGGGTTCTGTTTCTTGAGTGAAAATCAGAGGGTGTTTCGGTGAGGAGAATATGAAAGGAACGGTTGAGATGAAAGTCTAGAGGAAAATGGGTTTTCTTGGACGGTTTGAGAGCTAGGGCTTTTTGTTTTTCCTTCTTTGTTTCTGATCTTACGCTTCTGATTTGTCCCTTTGTCTCCTCTTTCTTTTCTTCTTTTCTGATTTCTCTTTTCTTTCCTTCTTTGGGCCGCTGATGGATTAAATTTTTCTGGCCCATTCTCTTCTTGTCTTCTTTTCTTTTCTTTCTTTTCTGATTTGTCTTTTCTTTCTTCCTCCATGTTCGGGCTTCTGATCACAAAATGACTGGCCCATTTTTCTTCTTTCATTAGCTTAGGAAAATAATACCAATTGGGCCTGAAACATAAAAGTTCAGCCCATTAACATTCTAAATCAGAAATCATTATTTCAATGCAATAATTGAGGTTGTTATGAACAAAAATAGTCTATTCATTCCCATTTTATCATCAAATCACATGCTCTAAGTCACAATTTATGGACTTATCAATATCCTCCGGATTATACCAAAAACAAATAAATAATAACTTATATGTGGGTTAGGCCAACCAAATGATAAGTAAACTAGCCTGCAAGGCCGAAAATGTTATTATGAACTATATAATTATTGATTTTCTCCTTTTTAAGTTTACCTCAATATTGTTTTAAAACAAATATTCATTTATTTAAAATAAAATTTAATTTAAAATTAATATAAATTAGTTTAAGTTTTTTTTAAATACAAGTTAATGAAATAAAGTATTTATAATCAACATTATTTTACTCTAATTTATAAAATAAGTAAAGAAAATGTGCACTATCTGCAAAATTTTAGATTGGGCCAACAATTTGCCAACTCGAAGTCTATACTTGGTAAAATGAGTTTGCTCAAGGAACATCCTGCTGGGAGGAAAACCGATATTATAAAAATAACTATATTTAAAGAATTTTTATTTTAAAAATTAAAATCACTGTAATCTTTTTAAAATTAACCTAATTCAATTGTTAAATTGTGTTTAGTTAACATACTAATTTTGTACCCAAATTTTATAAACAACTGCAAATACATAATAAAGCGATGGATATTATTTTGTTTAAAAATTACACACATACCACTGTTATTATTTTATCATTTTTCATTATTAATTTATTAGACATATAATTATACTGAAAGTATCTCTCCCATGATCTAATTAAAGTGTTTTATAATCATCCTGGAGCGTCATTATTCAAAAAACAATTAGACAATCGATAAAGTGACAATTTTTATCAATTGCATGATTCACACTCGGGTTGGCAAAACGGGTCAACCCGATCCGACCCGACTCAATCTGAAAAAAACGAGTCGAGTTAGAGTTGACTTAAAAAAAAAATGAGCCAGAAAATTTAACTCAACCCGACCCTAGTCAGGTTAGGGTTGGCTCGCAGATTGGCTCAAAATATGGCTCGTGGGTTGGCTTGAAAAATTGGCTCGCGGGTTGGCTCGAAAATTCGCTCGCGGGTTGGCTCGAAAATTGGCTCGCTGGTTGGCTCGTTTTCAGCTTATTTAAATGACCCTGTAGTATTAATGCACCAGCTCTATAGCTTCCATTAGCTTAAACAAAGGGTTGCAAAATATTTTAGTTTCGAATTTTCTTCACAACAAATTTGCATCAACATCCAGAAACAATCAGAACCACTTGTTACCAAGTAGGTAAGATATTTTAACCAAACAGAGCCAGCGCAGCCTAACAATATAAAAATGACAGGGATGTGAGAAGATTAAGGACTTAGGTTTAGAAAAAGAAGAAAAATGATGACAACATGTGTAGGTTTTGTCCATTTTTATATATTTTATTTTATTTTTTTATAATAAAAAAAAACTCAACCCGCAAGATGGCTTGTTTGACCCGCGGGTTGGCTCGTTTTTCACGGGTTGAAACGAGCCGAGTTGACAACTCATTTTTGCCAACCAACCTAACTCATTTTTTGCGGAACCCTAATTCACACCATTCTCAAGTTTAAATAGAAATGAGAAACTACCAATTTCGTGAATTAATTAGTAAAAGATTATTTTAATATTCAATTGTGTTAAACTTTTGATAGGGAAAATTTTACTGCTTTATAATTTGAGATATATTTTTTTATGTTGTAAGAAAAAAATTATCTCATGTTGTAGAAATAAAAGTATAAGTGGGACCCACGGATAAGAGGAGAGAGAAAAAAGAGTGGTGAGACCCAAACCCTTTTTGTGTGTGTAAAAAAATTGTTTATCTCATATAAAATAAGATAAACATAACCCTTATAATTTTGCTCGCCCTCAAATCAACTAAGTCCGGTAATCGATGAAGAAAATGAAAGAAAAAAAAAAAAAAAAAAAACAAGGTGCTTCATCCAGTGTCATATAGAAAGCATGAGACAAGACAAGTGATAATAATTGCTCATAAGAAAAGAAATAATATAGCTAGACCTCTAAGCTTATTTCATATATGTTCTTAACTCATAAGCCTACACCTCCTAATGATGACAACCACAACCCTAAACTAATAAAGAATAATAAAGGAATTTCCATCAAACATTATTTTATTTCCACACTAGAATTATTCCAAAAGCATTAGGATCGTTATAATTGCTGCCATTATGACCATTATGATGATGATGAGTAACGTACCTTTTCCACATGCTATATATAAGGAATTAGTATCAAGTCATGTTGCACATAACAATTTAGAAAACTATACTAGTGCCTGCTAATATGTTCAAGAAAGGTGCTTTAACCATATCAATGTTCTCAAATTCTACAATGTTGGTTGGGTTATGCCGTCCACGGAGGCGGCTCCGGCGACGGAGAGGGAGCAGCATCCGGCTAGGGAACAAGAGACGAGGGTTTTGCCTTGGATCACGTCCAGTGGTACAATGGGGTGTCATGGCTCCTCTTCGCATGTTGAAGAAGATCATTATGGAAATTACACCAAAGGGAAATTGGATAGAGGCTTATTGTTGGTCTCTGCCTCTTCTGCGTCCCCAACTATTTCCGCTTTGTTGATCACAAGTAATAGATTGTATCTCTTCTTTTTCTTTTCTTCTCTCCCTACTTTATCCAATAAAATGTAAAACCACATTAAAAAAAATAACAAAAAAAAAAAAAAAAACCATAAGAAAGATTCTGTAAGTCTTGAAAAATGAAAGGAGAAAGATTGTAATCAGACCTGCCCCTTAAAGTTGTACTGATCTTGGAGAAAGGATCATGCATACATTTTCTTTTGTAATCCTTTATGTAAAATGTCAAAAAAGTGACTCAATTACTCATTTACCCTAGTGTAATTATAATTTTTGTTTTACTTTCCTAGTGTAATTGTAACGTGTCATCATTTGTACTAAAATCCTTCAACTAAATGATATGATCCCAACGCAAGTTTAGAATTACCTTATCATCAATCATTCATGCATCGACTTTTAAGCTTCAAAACTTGGCCTAACACGAAAGGCAATTAATTTTCCTAATCACAAGAGGGATACGAGTTTTAAGGCCTCCTTAATTAGTTCTGATTGATCCGAAAATAACTTTATCTAAACAAAAAATAATAATAAAACATGATTTAAGTCCAGGAATTTTAGAGAAATATAATAAATAATCTTTACGTAATATCACCTAACAATTTAAACTTTTGATTAAATTAATTCGAAAGAATCTTTATTAAAAAATAAAGATGCCCTTAATTATGAATAATCATAAAATTAGATTAATAAATTGTCATGTCATTTGAGATGAATTTTAATACAAACCATGTGAGAAGTTTTTGAAAATATTATTTTGGTAGAATTATTCAAAGAATTCCCCCAATATCATAAGAAGTTTGGAAGAGATAAGTGTTCGAGATGTCCAACTAGTGGTTGATAATTTATCTAGGGTTTGTACTCTCACGTGATCTGTGAAAGAGCGCAAGTGTACGTGTTTGACTTAACCATTTATTTATAGATAGATTACCTAATAGGAGTAAAATTCTGGTCTTCCTGAAAATATTGGAAGATCAATATTTAATTCATTAGTGATATTGTATAATTGATATCTTATTGGATAAGATTATTTCTTTTAGTTGGTCACCCATATTAAAATATGGGCCCATAAGTTAGGTCCATGGATAAAGAAACCTCTATACATTTTTTATTTTTATTTTTTGTAGTCCATCTTGTAAAATGTCAAAAAAGATTAAATTGCTCATTAATCTTTTTCGTTTTTCCATTTTTTAATTGCTTACCTTGCATGTTGACTAAGCATTTAGTAATGCAACGTTTCTTAACATTTGAACTATAGTCCTAATTAATTTAAATGATGGAAAAATATACTCTTATGTTGTATGAGGAAATTTTTCTCTCCTACACGTACATCGATTTTTGTTTATTTCTTTTTTCTTTTTTTATAGTGGATGGGTCCTACACATGATTATCTCTATTACATGAGAGAGTTCTCTCCTATTGCATGAGATTAATAAAGCCCCCTTTTTTTTTTTTTTGATAACAATTAATAAAGCCCTTAAATGATATATGATAATGCAAGTTCAAAATTACCTTATCATCAATAAAGTAATTTCAAGAGATATTCTTCATGCATCAACTTAAGGTTCGAAATTTTCCCTAACAATTAATTGTCCTAAATACAAGAGGGATATGCCTAGACCTGTACTTTAGTTCCAAGTGATCCGAGAATTTCTTATCTTATCAAAATAAAAATAAAAGAACTTAAACAAATATAATTTAAATCGAGAAATAAAGAGTATTTATTTAAAAATAAAGTTTCCTTTAAATATGAATAAATTTAAAATTTGATTAAAAAATTGTTGAATGAACAGTCACGTCATTTGAGACCAATTTTAATGCAAATCTTGACAATTTATTAAATTATTTAGATAGAATTATTCACAGAACCCGTACAATATCATCCGGGGAAGAGACAGGGTAATAAAAAACAAAACCAATAAAGGGTTAAACTTAACAAGTACACTTTAAGCTCTCTACACTTTTAGCTGTCACAATGCACACATCTCATGTCTTTGACTTTACACCATTACCATTCCTGCACGACAATGATTTGCTACCCCTTGAGGTGTCTCTTCCATAGACACCCACGAACGTAAATACCAACCTTCCGTTGGACATTCCCAACCCACCCGGATCGTTCACTATGCAATTGTAACAATATCAGGTAATCACTTCACAAAAGCAACACTAACTGGTAAAAATTGAGACCACATTTTGTAACCAGCAAAACCAAAAAATAATAATAGAAAAGCATTGCTATATTAAGCTCCTCTTGAATATGAACCACAGGTTAGAGTTCGTACACGACTATATATTGCAATTGTTAGGATGTGTTATAAAATTAAAACTTGACCTATGGACATACAAAAGCAAAACAAAAAATGCCTCCACGTAATTTATATCAATACAGAACATGGCAATCTTCATGAAAACAAAAACTGGTTACCTTTTTCCAAAGTAGGAAAATAAGGTTGGTTGTTTATCATCAGCAGTCTTCGCTTTTTCCTTTTTCTTTACAGGGTTTGCCCTCACCTGATCAATATTAGCCAAAGCTGGCTTTGAATCAGCTGAAAAAGCCTCATAATCACGCTTGATTGGGACCTTAGTAGCATTTTGAGAATTGGAAAAACCACTGGATTTTATGTCATTCTCTCCCTCAGTTTTAGCAGCTTCTTTACTCAGGTCTTCTGTAAGTTCAGTCTTGACAAATTCATGACATGATATTTTCTTCTCTGGCTTTGTGTCTTCATTTTCAGCTACCTTTTTTGAGAAGAACATAGAGATTGAAGTGTTCCCTTCTGCCTTTACTTGAATCTGCCAAATATGGGAAGATGCTAACTAAAGGTTTTCAATATCAGGGATGAAATGGGGCCAACATTCTTTTAAAACATGTAGACATGTTGGTGTATATGTGTAGATACATAGGCACGAAATTTACCACAATTAACATGTGACAAGTTGGGTCCCCTTCCACACACATGGACACAAAATAACGTGGCTACCAAGAGTGCTGCCATATTTGTTTGTTTCATTTTGAATAAAATACAAGTTGAACACCAGCTGAGCTTAGCTCAACAGGTATATCCCCTGGTCTTTGAAACCATGGGGCTGTGGAATCCCTCACATTCCATTCTCCTCTTAGGTCCAATAGGACCTCACTAGAACCCTTTTTTTAAGGGTTAAATTATGAAGAGCTTTTAAATGAGCGGTACTCAATAAATTACTGTCATAAATTTTGCCTTTTTGGAACTCCATGCATCAAGGCACAAATGACAATAAGAACAGATCTAGGCAGATGCAATTTGCAATTCAAGGTTCAGATATAAAGCTATGTCATTTGTTTATTGATTTATAGGCTCGACTCAATATTTGAGGAGTCCAAACTAAGAAAAGGCTAAATGATGAGAAACAACATCAAAGGAAAGTTCAAATGTCATACCTCCTTTATGCACTCAGGTCCATCAAATGATGGCTTGCCCATAGCAGGTGTCACTGGGTACCACACCTAGAGATTAAAAAAACAAGTTAACCAAGAACACTGAATGAAACTATACTAAACTGGTACACCTATAATGCCAGAACAGATAATAAAATATAAGTTCCGCACTAATAATGAAAATAGAAATTTTAGCCCCAATCTTTTTTTGTAAAGCTCATACCAAATCAGATTCTTCATATGGCTTCAGCACACTTTTAAAACTGGAAGCAGAACTGCTTAGCCAGGTATCAGTTGAATCCTTGTCACCCAAAATAACAGGCATCCTGTCTAAAGAGACACATTTAAAGTACAGATTTTAGCATTTTGCCAATATGACAGCCATGTCTAACACTGAAGTCATTCCGACCTCTTCTTAAACCAACCAGCCTAATCAGAAGTCCATCATGACTACACTGCTCAATCCTAATGACCACCCAGTTTTGCATCAGACCTACTGCCTCACTGAAAATAAATATTCATAGTGATCCCAGGTCATTTGGGCTGCCCTTGAAGGGCGCGGTAAGCTGATACCATCTCAGAGATTAAAAGTTTTTAATTTTATTCATAATTGAATAATACACCAATGAGTTAGCTATATACATGAAATCCCAAACAGAATAGGAAGAAATTAAGGTTAGATCCCATGATTTCAGGACATCCTAACAGAATAGGAAACACAATTAAAACAAGCCTAATTCTAGGGATACTATCTGTCATAAAGGGATTTCCTAAAATAGCTTATTATACATGGTTTTCCAAATATTCATTTTCCCTTTCCTCTGACAAACTCCCTCCCTCCCACACTAACACACTTTCAGAACTGTCACTAATTTGGTTTGGGCCAATGGGAATAAACCCGAAGGACCTTGAGCCTAGCTTTTTGGTCCTTATTTCCATCAGATAGTATTTAACAATTTTAAATTAGGGAGCAAAGTGCAAATTATTCAGAGTTTCTGCCACAATGTTGGTGCAATACACGAGTCTCATTCCAGCTTTTCAAATAACAACTTGTGGTATTCATGGCGGATTCTTGTTGAACTATACAAACAAGTAAACATTAATATTCCTTTCAGAGTTAATAATATCAACCTTAAACTTTGCTGGCATGTCAACATTTAGGAGTGCATTACTCACCATGAAGCCAATGAAGTGCTGAAGAGGAAGAGGTCGTAACAATAGTAAACGAGTATAGTATTTCACCTGCAGTTAAGAATATTTACATCAACATTAGCAGGAATATAAAGTAAAATTAAAAGGATCTTTCATGTCGAATAAAGTCAATACCCAACATCTTTCTGCAGAAATTTTTACCTTCAGAATTTTTCCATGAGTCATAAAGTGCAGCAAAGACAAGTGGTCGTCCATCTTTGAAGTGAATATAGTAAGGCTGTTTCCTTGAACCATCTTTTTTCCATTCATAAAATCTAAAACATGTAATTAAAAGAAATCATTTGAAAGAACTGAACTTAAAGCCACAAATAAGCCGAGAATGGATGTAATAGACATAATATTAGAAAACTTAGATAAACTATTAAAGAAAATTTGTATTTTATTTATTCTATTGATTACAAGATGGCAGTATAAATAGGAAATTAGGGGCAAAAAAACTAAACACAACAGTGGCAGATAATTTGTCCTGATTTTGATCCTTATTTTCAAGAACAATCATACAATTTCTTTTTTTAATGTAAAGCTAGGTGTAGCTGCTATTGTTATCACATAGGATTTTCGTACTGTAGTTTGACTGGATCTAAGTTCCTTAAGCATCCTTTGCAAATACCATGAGCCATGGCCCTAAATTCCACCTTAACACTACTTCGTGCAACCATGGATTGTTTCTATTACATCTCCGTGCGGCCATAATTCCCCACACAAACATACAATATCCAGTTGTGGATCTTCGGTCAAATACATATCTTGCCCAATTCACATAAGTGCAAAGACCTCTATTCAGATTCTTCATGAAATGAAGATCCCTACCTGGGGCCCCCTTTACATCTTGTAGGATACGAATGACTACCTTCTTTGTGGTTTACAACGGGGTTTATCATACAACGACTTGCTATACTCACAGCAAACCCAATGTCTGGTCTGGTATGATTTAAATAGATTGATTTCCCACTAGCCTTTGGTATTTTCGTGTGTTGGATGGAGGACTTTCTTCTTCTGCCCCATTTTTTCTTGCAAGTTTCATTGGGGTGAGTCAGTTGGCATATACTCTAGGATACTTGCTGCTTGCAGTATGTCTAGTGTGTACTTCTTTTGAGACACAAAGATCCCATTTTTGGAGCTAGCAACTTCCATTCCAATAAAGTACTTGAGCTATCCCAAGTCTTACACTTCAAATTTTTTTTGCTAGAAACTTCTTGAGGCGTTCAGTTTTGTGATGATCATCACCCGTGATGATGATATCATCAACATATACTATAAACGGGTAATTTTCCTTCCAAAGAGTACCTGGCAGTCACAGTATGGTCTATTTAACATTGCATGAACTCATTCTTCTTGACAACACGAGCCAACCGATCAAACCATGCTCTCGGAGATTGCATAAGACCATATAGGGATTTGTGGAGTCTGCATACTGTGCCAGAAGTTTCTCATGATTTAAGTCTGGGAGGAATTTACATCTAAACTCCCTCGACTAATTCACCATTAAGGAAGGTGTTCTTAATGTCTAGTTGGTGTAGAGGCCAATCTAGATTTGTAGCTAGGGATAAGATAACTCATACTGATTTAAGTTTTGTCATTGGAGCTGTTAAGAATGGCATAGGGGAGCTCAAAACCTTTGCACATGATTTATTCACAAATAAACCCAAATGAAAATCCATGATAAGTAGGCCGACACCACATCTTAAACCAAAACTTTAAGGCTCTAGGTCTACGGGTCTTTCGCACTTATATGGTCCACATTGGGTTTGTGTTTAACCGACGTGGGACTTCATTTCTACTCACACTTGAATATTTCTAACATCCTCCCCTCAAGTGTAAGGCCAAACATCATGCTCCTCCCTAAGGGCAACTTCTGCAAAAGTTTTTTTTCTTCAAATATTGGAGTCACACTAGCCTTCTGCAGAGGCCTTGAAACGTCACCATCTCCAAATACTTGGCTAAGCGACAAACTACAATAAGTGGGTCGACACCACATCTCAATGCAAAACCTTAATAGGTCTATGGGTCTTTCGCACTTATATGGTTCTCACTTGGTTCAAGTTTAACCGATGTGTGGCTTCATTTCTACTCACACTTGAATATTTCTAACAGGAGCAAACGTCTTCTCATAGTCAATATAGTAGGATTGGGTGAATCTCTTTGCAACTATTCAAGCTTTGTACATGTTCACACTCCTTTTAGTATTGTATTTGATTGAGAAAACCCACTTGCACCCAAATGATCTCTTTCCTTCTAGCAATACTGACACAAGGGAATGTCGTCAGGTGAAAGTCAAAGTAGGTAGCAGGAGCCACCATCAGGTGTTCAGTAGACACAAGGAGTTCTAACTGAGAGGCCTAGGCAATGTTGACAGCGCAAGAAGAATGACATGAGGCCCAACACTTATCAATGGTATGGCCCAACTTATAACAATGGTCGCACTATGGACAAGATTTGTTGGGCTTACGACCACACCAGAACTTTTGGACACTAACACTGAGAAATCAACTAGAGAAAGAGGTATGCCAGGCTCAGAGCATTGCTCGGACATAATCCGAAGCAAGGAGGACCATACCAAGTTGTGTTTAGAGTGGTGACAATGGGTGAGCCCAAAATATGATCACAGTTGGTAATACTCTAGAGGCAAGTCATAGGAGGTGTACTTTGTTGTTCAAGTTCCTGCGTTGGTGTCGCTGCAGAGGGAAATAGCTCATTGAAGTCATGGAGAACTAAATTAATATTCCCCAAATATGCAGACAGAGGGACATTGAACTTCCGAGGTGTAAGGACACTCATAAGGTTATGGAAAACCCCATAAAGGCATTGATTAGTACTTGTTGAGATATATAAAACCATTAATGTAACTACACCCAACAGCTTAAGCTTTTGGATTGAATTGATTCTTTACATGGTATCAGAGCCTCGTGTCCCGGGTTCGATCCTCGCCGCCCCCCACTTTCTCTAGTGGAATTTCTTTCTTCGCACAGGTAGGTGGGCCTGTTCATCGTCCACCCTTCAAGCCCAATAAGCTCTTGTGTGAGGGGGCGTGTTGAGATATATAAAATCATTAATGTAACCTCACCCAACAGCTTAATCTTTTGGGTTCAATTGGTTCTTTTTATGGTATCAAAGCCTCGTGTCCCGGGTTCGATCCTCGCCGCCCCCCACTTTCTCTAGTGGAATTTCTTTTTTCGCACAGGTAGGTGGGCATGTGTATCGTCCACCCTTCAAGCCCAGTGGGCTCTCGTGTGAGGGGGCGTGTTGAGATATATAAAACCATTAATGTAACTACACCCAGCAGCTTAAGCTTTTAGGTAAAGCTACATTAATGATTTTATATACCTCAACACGTCCCCTCACATGAGAGCCCACTGAACTTGAAGAGTAGACGATGCACAGGCCATAGGGGCACAAATATGTTTCAAAGAGGGATCAATAGTGGATCTAATGACGCTGCACAACCGAGCATCAAATGAGGTGCGTGTTGGTGCATGTGACAATTGTTAGACATGGCTGGGCATTAAGAGGCGGTTCAGATTTAGGGGCCACTAGCAAGAAAAGTCATCCGACAGCAGTGAACGGAGGCCGAAACAATGACAAGCAATCACAGGGGTATGTGTTTCAGGCTGCAAGAAGGAAGATATGGCATTGGAGACCAAAATCCAAAGTTGAAACACAATTTCAAGAAGAAAAAAAATTCCCTGATGGACAGCGGGTCCACAAGGTAGGCACAAACTAAGATTGCCTTTTGTGAGACTCTTGTACCACATTGAGAGATTAAAAAGGAGAGACATTAAGCGAATTTCGTGTGTTGGACTACACTGAGAGACTAAATTATATAGATGAAAAATAATAATTACATAGATACTAGAAACCTAATAATTACAAAGGTACTAGATAACCTAATTATTGTAATTACAGGATTTGGTTTAGCCTATACAATGAATGTAAACATCACTAATATAATGAACCAAGACACTATTTACATTACCAACAATGGTAAACCATAATTTTGAATAAAAATTATGACAGCAATGAGGCCATAAAATTCATAACAATAACAGACCTAAGATATAGGAAAATGGATATATAGTCCGAACAATGGTTATTAGGATGGAATTTTCCTCAAGCTCAATGAAGAATCCATCCCATCTCCCAAGTATTGCTATGTGCATAGCATCAAGACAAACTCACAATGAGAATGCATTGTCTACCCAGCTAGCAGACCTAATTTTGATTCAGGTCAGACATTGAGGACAAATGACAAAACAGCTATCAAATAGACTCGGCCAAATCTTCAACAGCACATGCAAGGATTTTTACACTTACTGATTGAGCACATATATCCATGGAATGTAATTAGTGTATGAAAAGTTTAATTTATTTGAAACGTATTCCCTTACAACAATATTAGAGGAAACAGCAAGTGGATATTGAGAAGATGCTCAAGCAACAGGAAGCATTCCCAGGTCATGCTAAAGCCAAAAGCTAAGAAGAGAAGAGTGAAAATATGATAAAACAATTAATGCAATACATACCCTTCCACTGCTACAAGGCACCTGCATTTTGGAACCAGACGACGAAATGAAGCCTTTTCATCTATGGATTCAGATCGAGCATTAAACTGCAGTACATAGCACAAATCAGATTAGATTGAGTGCTTAGCTAAAAAGGATTATAATTTGATGGAGTAGTATTTTCGTAGAAAAAACTCCAATAAAGATTGTGAAAACAATATATGCATACCATGTAATTTTATCACCAATGTTAGCTAAACTGGCATTACTAACTTCTCAGTAAATAAAGCATTAATCAAATTGTCAGGTTCATATATCAGGAATGATTATGATGATATGTAACAAAAGATGAACAATAGATGAAAAGGCCAAATCCTTTGGCAATAACTTCAGAATTTTTTGGGACAGTTGGAAGTAAAATGACCAAATCCTTTGCAACAGAAACATTGAACAGCTCATAAACCACTGGAACCAGAGGTGAAATTTGGTTCTTCCATGGTGGTTTGAATGAGAAGGCGCTGTTCCTCATGAAACAGATCATTGAGGCTGCAACAACGAGATAGGAATTGATACCTTTCAAATCCAGATCTCAGTTTTATAAGAAATTGATTAATTTTAGTAGTTTCGTGAACTGATTGTACCGAACAAATAGCTTCAGAAGTTGAGTTTTCATATACTATCTCAGTGTATTCAGCCCAATGTTTCATAAAATGAGAGTAAAATTCAGAGATTGAGAGACTGTCCTATTGAAGTATGGCTACTTCGAGTTCAAGCTAGAATCTTTGATAAGCCTTAAAGGGTCAAAGATTGAGGATGATGTTTGGATCATGAGAGCATATAATCCATGCCATGACTTGAGCATCCTCTACTCCTCTTTCTCTTTGTTCATATAATATACTATCAATTAATTATGTATATAACCAATTACAAATCCTATTGAAGTTACTCTAATCATTCACCCACTTAAAATTTTTAATCAAGATCCCCTCCCTTACCCAAAGAAGAAGAAGGAGGACATAAATAAAGAAAGTTAGAATCCGTAAACTTTACCATCTTGTAGTGATCAGGTTTCTCTGTTTTCTTAGTAAAACTGGGAATTAAACCCCATTTCATGCAATGAAGAACATAGCCTTCACTGTCAGATGCATCTTCTCTACGAACTACTGGCACGTTGAATCCTGGCGATACATTATACGATGGCCTATACCTAAGCACACAGTCAAATTGAATTATGGAACACAAATTCCACACCAAACTATATATTTCAAGAAGAGGGTTATATTTATGAACTAAATTGTTTACAAACTCTTATAACCAAATCTTAACCATTAATTTCTGTTAATCTAACTGTTATTAATAATTAATTAATAAGTGTGACCCAATTAATTATAACAGTTATATTGACGATAAAGGTGTTGTTGATGTTGATGTTGATATTGACGATAATAACATATAAGAATTGGTTATAAGAGTTTGTAAACGATTTAGTTTGTAAATATAACCCTTCCATTAATTCAATGGTAACAAAATGAAAGAAATTAAAGCAACCTCTTGTTTCATTCATTCACCTCCTCCGCATATTTTTCCTAAAACAACCATTTTAGACCCGCTTGAAGAAACCTCAAAATAACAAATTATTAATAAAAAAAAAAAACCTATATTACATTTTTCTTCCACATTGCTATCCGTTCCTAAAACAGCAACCACTATAGACTCACTTGAAGAAAACCTCAACTAACCAATAAAAAAAAAAGTGTCCCTTTTTCTTCCACAGTGTCAGTTTGTCATCCGTTCCTAACACAGAAATGCCATTTGAAGTGAACCCAACTTGAGAAAACACTTGGTGTAGCAAAACACAATATAGCAAAATATTTAAAACTCGTTAAAAAAAATAAATAAATTCTCTCATTGTTTCTTCTTTACCTACCAAATAACATTAAAAAGCAAAAATTGAAAAAACAGACCCATTTGAAGTTTTGAGCCAACATGAATACAAAATATATATTGTAGCAAAACAAAAATGGAAAAAAAACACTCAAAACACAGAAATAGTTTATTTTCTGTATTTGTCTTTCTAGAATAGACACCAAGTTTTAGTTTTAGTTTTAGTTTTAGTTTTGAGTATTACCGGTCCATATGAAGAACAGTAGTAGGGGGAACGCTGCGGTGACAAGCCCTTGGGATATCATCCGCTCTCAGAGTACAACGTCCTCTCCCACACATCTCTCTCTCTCTCTCTCTCTCTCTCTCTCTCTCTCTCTCTCTCTTCGATTCTGATGGGTTTCCTTTGGTCAAGGCGGGAAGGAAAACCTCCCTATATATACCACTACAATGGTTGTCTTGCACCGGACCAAACCGGACGATTCGACAAATGACATTATAAACCCAATCGATTTGAAAAAAATGTTTATCATTTTAAAATAATAATTTTACGAGTAAATACCATTTTGGGTCCTTAACAAAAAATACGGTCTCCATTTTAGTCTCTTACAAAAATAAATTAGTCAGTTAGTCCGTAACAAATTCGAAGTGGACCCATTTTAGTCTTTTTTAGGGACTAATATGGGTCTTTTTTGAATTTATGAGGGACCATGATTTCAACTAAATAGGTCCACTTTGAATTTGTTAGGGGCTAACTGATCAATTTATTTTTGTAAGTAACTAAAGTGGGGACTGTATTTTTTGTTAGGGACCAAAAAAAGATATTTACTCTAACTTTATATCATTTTAAATAAATTATTATATTTCGGTGAGTTTTAACTTTTTCTTTATTACATAATTTTTTTTTCTCTCACCTCTTGATATTGTAAAAGAAAGAGAATTAAAAACTCATTAAAATACAATAATTTAATTTAAAATAACATAAACTTATAATCTTCAAAATAACAAATATTTTTCATTTTAGTTTTTTAAGCAATTTTTTTTTGTGTTGAATAATTTTATAAGCGAATTTACGATCAAACTATTTTGGGACCAATTAAAAACTAACAAATTAAATCGAAAATATTTTTTAAGCTCTTTTATTTAAAAAAATCAATTTTTAATATTTAATAAATGGAAGCGGATGCTTTTATGCGTAAATTTACATAACATCATTTATAAATTTTGTATATTTCTCTCTTCTTTCAAGCTTCAAAACATGAGAGCCAGATGGACATATATGAAATATTTAATAAATGGAAGCTGATGCTTTTATGCGTAAATTTACATAACATCATTTATAAATTTTGTATATTTCTCTCTTCTTCCAAGCTTCAAAACATGAGAGCCAGATGGACATATATGAATATATACGTGAGATGATACATTTCTCTAATAAATACTTTTAAGCTTTTATGGTTATATGTGAATTATTTTTTATATCATCGCATAGAAAGTTATGAAAAGTGCATAAACAGTCTCTGTTTGCTCTTATAGTGAATAGAAAGTTTCGGAAAACATTTTATCATGTTAAGTTTGGATATCTAATAATAAGATGAAATCGAATAAAATTGTCATACTATTATTATGATATTTTATAGTGAAATAAGTACAATTTTGGTTCCATCTTATACCTCTCAAATTAAGAGGGGGAAAAATAGAGGTATTATATATAAAATGGAATGAAATAAATTCTATAAAGTACATTCCATTCTATTTTATTTTGTACAACTCAAACAATAGCGATTAACGTCATTCAATATATTGTGTTTTATTCCATCCATTTTCATCAATCCAAACATTGTAAAAATCGCAGTCAACGAGACCTTCTTATTATCGTACATATGTTGATCCTCAGAGATGATGAAAGTATTGCTTGCCATAGTTTGGAAACACCAATTAGTATGAAAGTTGCATGGTGTCAAAATAGCCCAGAGAGCTCCTAAAATATATCATCTATTATTCAGAGCCACCAAGAATGAGATGAAAAATGGTAAATTCTGGTGCACAAAACTCCTCAACTTGAAATGGTAAAAGTGAGAGTTGATTGTACGTAATTTACCCTTATGGGGTGTTTGGTAGGAGAGTTTTTTTTTTTTTTTTTTTTTTTTTTGTGCCTGAGAAAATTGAGATGGGTTTCTTAATTGACCATGTTTGGTAGGAGGTTTTAAAAAATTTGCCCATCATTTAGATTTGCATAGCAATCTCAGTTTGTGTGTAAAAATTAGAAAAATTTGCCATTTCAGAATACCACCTAGTTACTCCATCAAATCAAAAAGTAGGAAAAAAATAATGGGCACAAATATCTCTTCTCAAAAAACGTGCCAAAAGAAAGTCAGAGAGAGAGAGAGTCTTCTTTGTATTTAGTTAAGGGTTAGTTTGGTAATTTCATCACATTTTTTCATTAATATTTGACCTTCAACCAAAAATAGATTCAGAAAATTCAACTCAATTTTTTCGGTAATATTTCGGACTATCAAACAACTTTTTTTAACTTTTTTATCAAATTCATTTTTCCACCGTATTCTTAGTAATTGTATTTCCCCCGGTAAAAAAAAAAAAAAAATCTCTTCTATCAAACACCCGCAAAAGACTATTTCTCAAACTCAAATTCATGACTTTCCGATCACAATGGGTGAGAGTTGATTGCACTTGATTTCTTGACGAGAAAGCTTGCTAGTGCATAATGTTTAAGCCTTTTAATCTTTTCTTTGGGAGGTGCTAGTTTAAACAATGGTGGGATGGGCTTCCAAAGCTTTCATATGCCACTCCTTATTCAATCTCTTAACTTCACATAGAGAATTGTATAGACCGTAAAGTCAATAGTTGAACTTGGGATTTAATAGAAAGTTGGTGATGGATATTCCCCTTCACCCTATAGGTATCCACACACCTGCTTGAAGCATCATATTTTCATTTTCAAAGTCCATAGAATCCTAAACACTAAGAAGAACATAATTTTCAGTTTCAGAATTAAATACATTGTGCAGTAAAAGAAGAATAAGATAAAAACCTAAAATCTACAGGAAGAAATCTATTACACAGACCTCTAACCCTTATTACTGATGTTGGGCACTTTAAAACTTAATGTCCATTTAAAGTTAAAAAATTATAGTTAATACTCCCTAGAGAACTACTAAATGTTTTTGGAATATGAGCCATGAAGAAGTTAGTAACCCCATGGATTTGAAGGAATTTTTGTTTTTTACAAGTGATGGCAGAAATTCAATTCTAGCAAAAAGTATTGTTGTTGTAAATAGTGTCATAGAGGTCTCACATTGTGTATATGTCTTTGTATCTCTTATTTGGTTTAATATATAAATGAAATTTTCTTCGTGTAGTTGACACAAGGATTACAATCAATACCTCTTGTATCTTGATAATTAACATGATATCAGAGCCTAACAAGAGGAGTCCTAATCTCCGTCTTTCCGATGGACCACTGTCCGCTGAGTAAATTTTTTTTCCAGAAACAGTCATATCTATCAGTTTCCGGCTTCCATATATCGTCTAAGGACCTATCTGATCACTGTCGCTATCAAGAACCACCGTCGACCACCGTTGACTGCCGTCTCTGATGACTTTTTCAGCGATTTTTCCGGCGAACCACCCACGGTTCTGATCGCCACGATGAGATGGTCCTCTTTGTCCAGGACCCACCTCCAGATTCTCTTCCACGCGCTCTCACGCGCGTAAGACAGCCACTGTTGTCCGTTTTCTTTCAGCGGCACGTGGAGGCGCGTGCAACTCTGGCTTGACGTCAGACCACCACGGTTCACCTCGTCTTCTCCTTGTGCACCTGGATATGTCCTCACTTTGTGGTTTTGACTTCATTACGGTTTCCCACAGCGTCTTTTCCCTTGTTGGTTACTGTTCACGCGTGTTTCTTTGTTTTCTGTTACCGTTCATCTTTGTTTCAGGTGACCTATGGCTCATTCGTCACTCTACGATGCATCCAAGGGTTCTCAAAAGAATGACACGCCTATTTTCACTAATTACGTTAATGTTCTGTTGTATGTCGACAAGTTGGATGGCTCCAATTATGACTCTTGGGTTTCTGATCTCCGACTTTGGCTTGATGGACAGGATTATGCTGACCATCTCATTACTAAGGCTAAGTCCATTTCGGTAGATGTACACCCTCGATGGAAAAGGTTGATGCTCAGTTATGTAGCACCATCAAGTCTACCATCCACCGGTCATTGAAGCAGATCTTCCATGCTCACGTCACTTGTGAGTCTGTTTGGCGTCAGGCTAAGTCACTTTATACCAATGACACTCAGCGACTCTATGGTGTTTGTCAAAATTTGATAACTATTATTGCTGCTCAACACTTTAATGTCTCTATGTCTTCCTATTTGGAAAAAGTTCAGGGTCTCCTTCATGATTTCAATGAACTTTTGCCTCCTGCTGCAGACCCTGCTAAGGAACTTGAGCAACGCAACACATTCTTCATGCTCATGGCTCTTTATGGCTTGCCCCCGGAATACTCTGTCAACCGGGATTAGATCTTGGGCTCTACTACTGTTCCATCCCTGGACTCTGTTTGGTCTACGTTGCTTTGAATTTCACCTAAGTCTGCTATAGAGCCTACAATATCTGCTCCCTCTTCAATTGACCCTTCTGCCTTTGTCTCCAAGGGTTATGCACGTGGACGCAAACCCTCTAAGGGATGCCCTCTCTGTACTCATTGCAACAAGCTGAGCCATACTATTGATCGTTGCTGGGATCTTCATGGTCTCCCTCCTCGGTCCGCTAATTTTGCTCAGAGTGTTGCTCCTGCCTCGGACTCTGCTTTGATTGCTGCACCACAGCCACCTCTATCTATTCTCACTGACTTCTTGCAATGGTATGAGGAGAAGCGTCCTCCTGGTACGACTTCCTCTGGTGCACACACGGGTAATTCCTTTGTTGGTTTTTCTCACTCACCCTCTATTAGTCCATAGATTCTCGATTCTGATGCATCTGACCATATTTCTGGTAATAAGTCTTTATTCACCTCTCTTTGTACGTCTGGTCCCCTGCCCAGTATCACTATGGTTAATGGGTCACTGGTTCAGTCCCAAGGGATTAGCATTGTTCTCCTTTTTCCTTCTATTCCCATTAACAATGTGCTTTATGTTCCTAATTCTCCTTTCAACCTTATTTCCATTAGTCGCTTGACTCAATCCCTTGATTGTATTATTTCCTTCACTAAAAAGTCTGTCATTTTGCAGGATCGGAGCTCGGGAAGGACACTTGGCGTCGGATCTGAGTCCAACGGCCTTTATTAGCTTTCCACTTCTATCCCAGTGTGCTCTGTTGTGGATTCTTCGCTTACTATCCATGCTCAGTTGGGTCATCCGAGTCTTGCTAAGCTCTAGAAGATGGTCTCACGTTTCTCTACTTTATCTTGTTTGTCTTGTGAGTCATGTCAGTTAAGGAAGCACACTCATAGTTCATTTCCCGATCGTGTCAGTCGTCGGTCTTCGTCTCCTTTTTCTTTAGTTCATTCAGATATTTAGGGTCCTAGTCGTACCGTTTCCACTATGGGGTACAGATATTTTGTAACTTTTATTGATGATTATTCTTGATGTACTTGGTTATTTTTAATGAAAAATTGGTCTGAATTGTTTTCCATCTTTCACCAGTTCTTTAATGAAATCCTTAATCAATTTGGTGTTTCCATTCGCATCTTTCGAAGTGATAATGCTCGTGAATATTTGTCTCATCAATTTCAAACCTTCTTTGCATCTCACGGCATCCTTCACCAGACATCATGTTGACACACCACTCAACAAAATGGGGTCGCTGAACGCATGAACCGTCACCTCATTGAAACTACTCGGACCCTTTTGTTGCATGGCCATGTCCCCTTCCAGTATTGGGGCGATGTTGTCCTTATAGCTTGTTATCTTTTTAATCGTATGCCTTCCTCCGTACTTGATAACCAGGTACCACATTCTGTGTTATTTCCCATCAACTATTGTATCCACTAACTCCCCATGTCTTTGGTTCTACTTGTTTTGTCCATAATCTCAGTCCTGGTCTTGACAAGTTATTTGCTAAGTTACATAAATATATTTTCCTTGGTTACCCTAGGTCACAAAAGGGTTATCGTTGTTACTCTTCCAGTCTTGATCGTTACTTTGTCTCGGCGGATGTTACCTTCTTTGAGTCTATCCCATTCTTTGGCTCCTCCTTCTTCCCCAGTGACTCTGTTGCTAATCAGCTACCTTTAACCCCTGTTTCAGTTCAATATATCTCTTCACCACCTCCTCCTTTAGATGTCCCCGACCCTATCCCCCCACTCTAGGTTTATCATCGTCGGCAACGCCCACCCATTCCCCAGGACCCTGCCCCTATTATTACTGAGGCTCCTGTGGACTCACCTCCGGCAGCTCCGGTCCTTCCGTCTGACATTGACCTACCCATTGTACTCCGAAAAGGTACTCGTGATTCTCGTCTCCTTTCCATGTATTTAATAAATCTGAGTTATCATCGTCTTTCACCATCCCATTTTGCTTGCCTCTCTTATCTTTCTTCTGCATCTGTTCCTAAGACTACAGGTGAGGCGTTATCTCATTCTGGATGGCGACAGGCCATGAATAATGAAAGGTGTGCACTTCAGAGTAGTGGTACCTGGGATTTGGTTCCCCTTTCCTCTGGGAAGTCTGTTGTTGGCTGTCGATGGATATAGACGGTCAAAGTTTGTCCTGATGGTCAGGTGGACCGTCTCAAGGCCCGATTGGTGGCTAAAGGTTATACTCAGGTATTTGGCCTCGACTACGGAGACAAGTTCTTTCCCGTGGCGAAAATGACTTATGTTCGCCTCTTTCTTACTATGGCAGCCATTCATCACTGGCCTATGTATCAGCTGGACATAAAGAATGCTTTCTTCCATGGTGATTTGCGGGAAGAGGTTTATATGGAGCAACCTCCTGGGTTTGTTGCTCAGGGGGAGTCTAACCTAGTCTGTCATCTCCACAAATCCTTGTATGGTCTCAAGCAGTCTACTCGGGCTTGGTTTGGAAGGTTTAGCACTGTTGTGCAGCAGTTTGGCATGACTCAGAGTAAGGCTGATCACTCAGTCTTTTATAGACACTCTGATTCAGGTTCTACTTATTTGGTGGTATATGTTGATGATATTGTCATTACAGGTAATGATCATCATGGCATAACTCAGATAAAACAACATCTCTGCCATTATTTTCAGACAAAAAACCTTGGAAGACTCCAATATTTCTTAGGGATAGAAGTGGCCTAATCCAAAGATGGAATTGTACTATCTCAGAGAAAATATGTTATGGATATTCTTGAGGAGACAACTCTGTTGAATGCTAAGCCCGTCGATACTCCTATGGATCCAAATGTCAAGCTTTTGCCAAATCAGGGGAAGCTATTTTCGGATCCATAAAGGTATAAAAGATTGGTTGAGAAACTGAACTATCTCACAGTTACTTGACCAGACATTTCGTTTGTAGTCAGTGTAGTAAGTCAGTTTTTGAATTCTCCTTGCGAAGATCACTGGAATGCAGTAATACGTATCCTCAAGTACATCAAGACTGCTCCAGGCAAAAGTCTCCTCTATGAAAACAATGGTCGTACTAGAGTTGTGGGATACTTAGATGCTGATTGGGCAGGTTCTCTCATTGATAGAAAATCCACATCTGGGTATTGTGTATTCGTTGGAGATAACTTGATTTCCTGGAGAAGTAAGAAACAAAGTGTAGTTGCTAGATCAAGTGCTGAAGCAGAATATCGCTCCATGGCCACAGTCTCTTGTGAACTCATCTGGTTAAAACAACTACTGAAGGAACTCAAGTTTGGAGACACTGGCCCAACATCTCTCATTTGTGATAATCAAGCTGCTTTGCATATTGCTCCAAATCCAGTGTTTCATGAAAGGACTAAGCACATTGAGATAGACTGTCATTTCATTAGAGAAAAGGTTGTCATTTCATTAGAGAAAAGGTTCTCTCAAGAGATATAGTCACTCGTTTTGTCAACTCAAATGATCAATTAGCCAATGTATTCACTAAGTCTTTGAGAGGACCTAGGATAGATCAGATATGTAACAAACTTGGTGCATACGATCTATATGCTCCAGCTTGAGAGGGAGTGTTGTTGTAAATAGTGTCATAGAGGTCCCACATTGTGTATATGTCTTTATATCTCTTATTTGGTTTAATATATATATGAAATCTCCTTCGTATAGTTGACACAAGGATTACAATTAATACCTCTTGTATCTTGATAATTAACAAGTATCATGAATTCTTTATTGAAACATATGGTGGAAATAAGTTCTGATTACTTGAGCAATCAGAGGTATATTTGGATGTTAGGACTTGGGAGGGGAAAAAAAGTGATTAAATCGAATGAAAAATAAGGAGAACAAATACAGAGGAGAAATGAGAAGTTAAACAATAAATTCGTTAGCTTCGTTGGTTGCTTAAAATCCTCTAACATTGTCAAACTTCATATCATGCGTTTTGAAACTTGAATTTTGCCAAATTCTTATGTCTTGATGTCTTGAAAAAATGATCTCCAAGATAATGCATTCCAAACCTCACCACCAATATCTTCTGCATTTATCATTTTCATTGGATGAAAGGAATCCATTAGCCATCCAAAGTTCGATTAGAAATTGTTTTTCTAGTAGTGAATCTTTGGGAAATAATGCAGAAAAGGCAAAACATTATCTCACTTTTACTGGCAAGTTAAAGTAACTTAATCTCAAATGCCGGCATGACTGAGTGATTTGCACCAGCCTTAAAAGAGATATAGCAGTCATCCACCTAAAAAAGGAAAAGAAAGGAAAGAAGTCATTGGTTCTTTTTTCATAACAAAGAAAAAGGTATTTGCAAATGTATTTTCTAGTTTCGAATTTTCCGTACCCGTAAATTTGAGCGTGAACAACTGGGATGCAGTTAATGGTTTCATAAATCAAATCATCTGTCACAACTCATGTCATCCCAAAAAAATTGCTACTTCCCTTAAATGAGAGTTGACAGGGATTCATTGAAGTACATAGTATTTATTTTATTGGCAAAGAAGATTGAAAATATACAATTAATTATTGAAAGTAACCATTAGCCCGTCCAAAAGAACAAGAAAAAATAACAAAAATTGATAGCTTGGTTGGCGCATGCATGCGTTCAATCCTTTTCATTATCATCTTTGGAAAGGGTTTAAAGTCTTAATCTTAGACCAACTCCAAATCGAATCCTTCTCATTATCATCTTTGGAAAGGGTTTAAAATCTTAATCTTAGACTAACTCCAAATCGAACTAGTCGTGAAGCGATGAATCGATTGGAATATTTTCAAAAAAAATAAAAAAAAAGAACAAGAGAAAAAAATGTCCGAAACAAGCATAAACGTCTTTCATTGTTGAAGTTCTCCCTATCCCCTTCTTAAAATGCAGGAGTTTCACGGAAAGCCTTGACATAGACTAGTTCAATTCAAACCCAACTTATGTACAGCAAAACTAAAAAGTCAAAATTATATGCAGAGCCTAATAAAGCTATCAACATTAACTATTCTAACACTTCATATAGACCCAAAAATGTAGTCTATAAGTTGAGCAAGAAATAAGCTCAGTTCTTAAGCAGATTCCAATCCAGATATTTGCATTAGGCTATCATCATGTTGTCCCATTTCAGCAGAGGCAAACCTACCAAACCTTGACAACTGAGACTTAAACTCTACTTTCCCATTTGTACGCTTAGAATTTGACTTATTTGCTGCACTTATGCGGTGGAGACGACACCTGAATGAACCTTCATGAGTGGTTGGTGAACAAAAGCACATTGTAGAATGTGTACCTGATTTGCATTTGCTTTCGTTTAAGTTCAACTTCTCAGTTCCCTTCCTTATCACCTTCAATAATTCTTTTCCACAGTGATTCTGTTGCTTGTGAGAAGAAATGGATGTATTCTTGGAGGCTTTAAATGGTTTGCTTTCCATTACAATCTCCTTACCACTAGTCCTCTTTCTAATCAATGCTTTCAACAATTCTTTTCCTCCTTCACTTGATATATTCTGCATTTTGCTAGTTCTGATTCATAATAGCAAAGACACGCACAGAGTAATTGGCATATTGCTCAATAAATGGACAAAGAAAATATGGCCTATTTGACTACTGCTGGCTTCAGAAAATGATGATATCAAAAACAGAACATATGGATTAATGGTCATTCTCTATTGAATTCAATTATTCACCGTTCACATAACCAAATTGGACCAAAAAGAAAGAAACAAAACAAGAGAGAATTTGCTTCCATCTTTACTACTATCGGGGTGATTAAAAATGGAATTGGGACTTTCAATAAGATAGAAAATAACACATTTTTTATTTTTTTTTGGTGAAAGAAAATAACACATTTTATTGGGAAGTAACGTACAATACTTCTGCATGGGACAACCAATTTTACACAGATACCATGAGATTATCCAGTTCTTAAGAAACTGAGACAACCCAAATCAATTAAAAACAGTTGATCAATCCATGTGATTTTGATTTTAATTAACCAAACCCACAACTTAACTTTCAAGATCGTTGTCAAAAATCAAAATCAACAAATATATGTTGTCAGGCTTTCAATTAAAGCGAGAAATAACCACTACCTAGATGAATGAAACATTAATTTAGGATTTGGGTCTAATAGTTTGCATTAGTCGTCAACACAGGTGCACCAGATTACTGTAATGATTGTCAATTGTTCAGACAGAAATTGATTTCTTCACAGCAATTGCTCATACAAGTGCAATAAATTCTTAATCTTCAATCTTCAATTCTCAATTAATCTCTCTTTTAATCTTCAATCACGCATTAGAAATGGAACAGCAACACATAACCATTGGGAATTCAAGAACTACTACATACATCACACCAACACAAACCAATTGAAAGAACAGACAAATGAAGGAGCGGAGAAGAGTAACATACTGTGGTGAAGTGTTCTTGGAAACAGTCTTGGAATGAGAATCAAGGTCAAAGCTCTTCACTTGTGCTGCCATTGTTGATCACAGCACTCATTTGGATGTGAAAATCCAAGAACTCCAAGAGAAAGAGCTTAAAAAGAAAAATTAAAGTTGTGGGTAGGTTCAGATTAACAGAAAGGGATTCTTAAAAGGAAAAGAAAAAATTATATGAGCAAAACGAATCTTTTATTGGTATATCGTGTAGAGAGAAAAAGAAAGCTGAAGTGAAGGTGGTGAATGGATTACACGCTCTCATGCAAAATTTAATAACTCGACACCTGGACTTAGGAGTGAGTTGCACCACGTAATATCCAATGAAAATGAGAAGCGTATTCCTGACACTGAAGTGGATAATTAATTTGTGAAATTTGTGTATCTATCTTTGTCTATGTCTAACTGTCTCCACGTGCATTAAATAGTGATTCAATTATCATTAATAAAAAAATATAAAAATATAAAAATATAAAAATTTTACATTACCATTAGAAATTGTATTGTGAAATATCTAAGATAGTGTTGTCTTGAGAAGAGGGGTGAATTGATCTATATAAGAAAATTTAGAAATTTAAATCAATACTAAATTTTTAATAATATTTTTGACTAATAAAGAAAATAACAAAGAGACAATATAAATAATTACATGGGAAAAACTCCAAAAGAAGGGGGAAAAACTCATGATTCCAATATAAATACCTCTGTTCAATTGGGAGACAAACCTATTATTATGAGCCAAGCTTAATTCAAAGTATAAGAATAGAGTATATTACACACTTACATAAGAATTCACCCAAATCTACCTCTAGATTTAGGCACTTCAATTTACCATAGTAAATTGCGTCCCCATTGTTAAACCCCTGATAATTGTTAAATACATTTTTAGCTTAACTCCAAATTGAGGGGTAAAATAATAATTTAAAAAAAAATTCTTATCCAAAATTGAGGGGTAAAATAATAATTTAAAACAAAATCTTATCACCCAAAATTTTGATGTTTTCAGTGTAAGAAAGCAATATTCCACCCTCTCTTCTCCATTTCTTCTCTATTCTTGCTTCTTCTTCTTTTCTTGTTTCTTTTCTTTTCATTTGTTTCCTCTCCCACCAAACTTTAGACACCATTTTGAAAGTATGAAGAAAGTTTAAGGATTATCCATTTATTTTCTCTTGGAGGTATTATTTTGGGGGTGAGTTGAGGAAGGTGCTATAAGAGAAATGAGGTGCAACTCATTCCTTAAAAATTTGTTTTTTTTTAGCTCTTTTTAGATATACCCATCATTCCAAATTTAAAAGAAATCTATGTTTTTACATAGATTTTTTTTTTTTGGATACAATGTTTTTACATAGATTTGTTTAGAGTAAATGTATTCTAGAGCTTTGAGTATAAATTTAGGATGTTTACCTATCTCTGTATTATTCATTGTTATTTTACTATTAAATAATTTCTAAGTCATTGTTAAAATATTTCTGATGCTCAAATTTGGCTAAAACATAGCTCATTTGCTTATCCAGAGTCATTGGAAGTGCTTTAGTTGGTTCCTCAGCACTGTGAGTGGATAATGATTATGATGACATACTTTACCATTATTATTTTTTTAAATTTAGTTATATAATTATTGTTCAATATATCCATGGGGAAATAAATATTTTATATTGTGATTGGTTAAATTCTCATGTTCCAAATTCACATGTTATGGTTATTTTTACATAAAAGCATCGTGTTTATGATTTGTGATATTGAATATTATTTTGAAATGTTAGATACAAAATTGAATATGAGAAATTTTATTTAAAAGTATGAGATTCAATAAATTTATTTATCATTAGAAATAGATTGATTCAAACCAAAAGTTGATTTGTTAAAAAAATTATATATGTTTTTGAGATCCATTGTCGAATCCCATAGCCGTTAGTGGGAGTACTTGTCTAGGTGCATCTAGTTTGATATATGGATATTTTATTCCAGGAGGAGAGGGCTATCTGTTAGATGGAACCACCTCAAGGGAAATGTCACACTTTGGAGGAGAGGGCTATTAGCAAGATGGAGCTGCCAACGATGAGATATTATGATTTGACCTGAATTGAGAAAGGAGATGGCTTCCCGTTAGATGGAGTCACCCCTAGGGGAAAGTCCACCCGCGGGAGGAAAGGACTATCAACGTGGTAAGGCCTCCTTAGACTTGATTATCTCATGAGTGATCCCTACGTTATTAAATTATGGTTTTTATTTATTTTATTTTCTTGTTTTGTAAATGACATTTACATTACTTTGTGAACTTTTTATTTCTTTTTTTGTAAATGCATGTTTTATTGATTTTATTCATATTATGTATTTCAATTGTCCTAGCATGTTTATAACTCATATGCATAAAAAGAGAAAATCACTCGTGCGTATTATGTTTTCCCTTCTTGTTCATTGTGATTATTATGCCAACGTTGAGTGTGTGTGTGTGAATCCCCCTTTATTTTTCCACCAGAATTGTCAGGCAGCTTGATAATAAGTTGCTAGGAGTCGTAGCTCATCTTGTAGCTTTATTTGGATGGTCCGCACTTAGATAGGTAGTCTTTGATTTATTTTGGAGTTCTGAGCATGCTGTAGCTATGGAAAATCTGTTAGTGATATATTTTAGATTGTTTTAAGTTTCTAATATCTGGATTGTATATTTTATTATTGATGTTGTTGGTTGATGTTGTATACCTTGCATATCAGGTGTTGGATTTGTTTTCAGATGTTAAAAATACAAAGGAGACTCTGTCACAATTTCAGTAAAATTTAGAATATGAATTTGTTGGAATTTTCTTCTTTTATGAGACATTCTTTGTGGAAGATAGGCTTGCCAAGCTAGGGGTGTTTGGGTTACCTTAGCCTGTGCGCCAGTCATGACTCAGATTCGGGTTGTGACACTCTAAGTCAAAAATATAAAACCTCAATTATCACTGGATAATTGCTCTCATATTACCTACCTCAACAATAGCTAAAGCAAGAATAATATAAAAGACTTACCTTGCATGCTTCTAATCAGTAAGCAAATAGGTAAAAATCAAACCTAAGAGGTGGACTCAATGAATTTGTTTATACCTTGGTTGCCAAATTATTTTGAATGCGTCTTAAGAAGAAATATTCATAATAGTGAAATGTGCTTTTTCTCTTGAATGCTCACCCACACTCTGAAGTAAAACTTAAAGGATGATTATTATAGAGTTTTTCTCAAAAAAAAAAAAAATTGGTAAACTGAGGAAAAAGACCCACAACACAAACTATATAATAGAAATATGACGAGTTCTACAAAAAGAAGCTAAGTCTGTATAAAAAAAGACCAATTCCAGGGGGAGGGGAATTAAAAATAGACATATCTTTAGAGTTAACATTCACTAAAGGGAAATTTCGAAGCCAATCCGCGCAAAAGTTTCCTTCTCTATAAGTGTGACCTAGATGAACTCTCCAATCCTTTCTAATCCATGCCTGTATTCGAGAAACCAAATGTGTCTCGCGGACTCCGTCACCATTTTTGGTGAGCAAAGCAATTGCTGATTTAGAATCATTTTCTACTATTATGTTTCTCCATCCATCTTCTCAAGCCAATTCCAACCCTTTTAAAATACCCCAAAGTTTAGCAATTAGGGCGTTGCATCTCCCAATCCTATAAGCAAATCTTTTTATCCTTTGACCAGCTGCATTTCTGAGTACATCATCACAAGCTGGCAAGCCTTGAATACCTTTTGTTGCTTCATCAGTATTCATTTTTATCCAATTATCTTTTGGTGGAAAACCAAAGCATCCAAATTGGTCAAATCTGGATGAATGTTGCTAAACCTGTCAAAGGCATCCTGAATTTCCCTCACCTTTGCTTTGTATTGCTGGTTATTAGTTGGGGTTGAGGCATCATGGATCCTCTCATTTCTTCACTTCCAGGCAAGCCAACAAGTAGTGATAAATATAGTGCACCAAGGAATGTTATCTCTAACATTGTTTACCTGTGACATATTAAGCTATATCCACTCCCACAGGTTAACAAAAAAAAAAGAAATTATGCATGTTACTTGGGACCATAAAAAAAGAAATTATGCATGTTACTTGGAACCAAAGTTGTCCACACTCCAAGAATATATCTATAATCTCTTGATAGATGAATGCAAGTCTCACTATGATCCCAACAGATTGGGCAAGTTGGTGACCCAATGTTGAAAGAGCTAAGATGATTTTTTGTTGGAAGCTTATTATGAAGCATTTTCCAAAGAAATACCCTGATGACATGAAGGCCTTTCCATTTCTATATTTTCCTTCAAAGAGTTGAATTTTCCTGCTGACCTTCTGTTCTTTCAGATAGAATTTCATAGATACCCTTGACAGAGACTTTTGATGCATCCTTTAGATTCTAATGCATATGGTTAATTCCATCATAAGGATCGGGCAGTAAAATGCTTCAAATATGGAGCAATAAATCATTTGGGAGTCACCTTGATAGGTTATTCACATCCCATTGTCCATGGCTGTCTAAATAATCCATTAATATATTTCCAAATTCTTCCCAAGGAATCGGTTTTGAAGTTTTATCCATCAGCCTACCAACACTTTGAATCCATTTGTCTTTCCAAAAATTAATGTTGTTCCAAATCACCAATCTCCCATATTAGATAGTTTTCTAATTTATTCCACACGAAACAAATGAATTTCCAAAACCTTGAGTCACCATCTCTAGTTTTAAATATATCTGAACCCACTCTCTGCCCTCCATACTTAGCATGAAGAAATTGCATCCAAAGTTCATCCGTTTGACTGAATACAGCCCAAGCAATCTTCCCCGCAAAAGCCTCATTCATTAGAGTAATTTTTTTCAACCCCAAACCTCTAGCTTCCTTTGTCTTTGTAAGAGTTTCCCAGCCAACAAGATGCATTCTCTTTTTTTCCTCTGTATCCACCTAAATGAAACGTTCTGAAGTTTTTCCAATTCATGACACACTGAAAGGGGAATTTTGTCACACTGCGTTTGAAAGAAAGAGATTGGAGCCAGTTAGATTGGGTGAGAGTAATTCTCTCTGCTTGAGATAGACATTTTGCATGCAACCATTTATATTGGATTGGACTTTTTCCACTATATTAGCATATGCCTCCTTAGTGACTTTGCCATGCTTCATCCACACTCCTAGATGTCTGCCCACATTTCTAACCCTTTTAAAGCTATAGATCCTAGAGATTTCATCTGCTACATTATCAGGAGTATTTTTGGAGAAAAAAAATACTTATTTTCTATCCTAAAATTTCACCAAATAAATGCAGGCACTTCAACACGTTTTGGATTTGTTAAGGGTTAGCTTCAACAAACAACATCAGATCTTCCGCGAACGTCAAGTGAGAGATTGTTGATCATCCACTTCCTATTTTAATTGGACTCCATATACCCCAATCTACTGCAGCATTAATTAAATGGCTTAGTTTTTCCATGCCCATAACAAAAAGATATGGTGATAACAGGTCTCTTTGTCGAATCCCACGAGTAGGTTGAAAATCATTAGTCATTACCTCATTCCACAAAACACTAAGATTTGTAGTAGATATGGAAGCCATGATGATATAAATAATCTTATTTGGTAATTGTAGCTCATGCATCGTTCTCCTCATGAACTCCCAATTCAATCTATCGTATGCTTTTTCCAGATCCATTTTAATAGCCACGAATGGTTTTCTTTCCTCTCATTCAGTGCATAGAATGAATTAATTCTTGCACTATGACAATATTATCATGAACGTGCCTCTTTGGAACAAAGCTAGCTTGGACGAGGGATATTATCTTGGCCATTATGCTCTTTAACCTTTGCACTACAATCTTGGTCAGCAGCTTATAAATGACTAGACATAATGAGATGGGTCTAAACTGAGACATATGAGCATGGTTCTGAATTTACGGCATAAGGACTATCATAGTAGCATTAATTGTGGCAACTAGATCTGAATTATCCCATAACTTGACAATATGCTCAGATAATTGGTCCTTTATTCTATTCCAATTAGCTTGAAAAAAGCCAGCAGGAAATCCATCAACACTTGGTGCTTTAAAGGGGCCCATGTCAAATAAAACATTTTTTTATCTCCTCTTGAGTTGGGATTTTGGTTAACATTTGTAGATCATCAGGAAGGAGAGTTCGCCACATATGTTGGGAAGTTAGCCATTTTCTATTAGGGGTATCTTCTGTAAATAAATTGTGAAAGTAAATTGCAAGCTAGGTTTTTAAGATCTTCACGCTCATCAATCCAATGGTTGCTATCATTTTTCAGCCTCCAAATTTTGTTTGCATTTCTGTGGATAACTGTGTTCAGGTGGTAGAATCTTGTATTCTTGTTCCTATCCACAATCCATTATTGTCTAGACTTTTGAAACCAGAGTAGCTCCTCCTCCTTCAAGACTCTAGCTAGATGGTGTTGCATCTGATTTTCTTTAAGTTTTAGCCTAATAGAGTCATTTATCAACCTTTGATCTTGCATCTTCTCTAACTTTTTCATTAGATTTTTATTTTTCCTGTTAATATCCCCAAACACCTTTCTATTCCACTTCCTTAGGGCATGCACTAACGTGTGGAGCATGTAAGGAACATCAAATTCCTTAAACCAAGGATCATTGAGGAAATTCTAGAAATTTGGATGTTGTTGCCAAGCTGCAAGGATCCTGAATGATTTTTTTTTGTCTTTGGTTACTGTTGGCAAGCAGATTGAGTAGTAAAGGGTTGTGATCTAATTGAGTTATAGGAAGGTGAGCCACTTTAGCATCCTCAAACCCAATTCTCCAAGGAAGGTTAGCAACAATTTTGTCCAGTCTTTTATAAACTCTGTCAAGGTGACCCCACTTTGGTCCCTGCCAAGTGAATTTTGAACCTATGAAGCCCAAATGATCAAGTTGGCATTCCTTTAAAATATCTTTGAAACGTTGACATCTTGAGTAGTTTGGTGGTGATCCCTTTTTTTCCCCATATAGCTGCAATTTCATTAAAGTCCCCACCAATTTTCCAAGGCTCTGATACATTTCTGCTTATTGATTTTAATTCATTCCATAAGCAATGTGTTTGTGATTCCCTTGGACTAGCATAAATGGCTGTGCACAGAAAGCTTTGCCCATTGTTAAGAGTTATTTTTGTATGTATCATCTGGTCTGATTGGGTAATTGATTCCACTTGAATTTTGGATGATACCCACATGATCCAAATACCCCCAATAAACCCTTGAGCTTTTTCTACACATTTGCTGTCAAACCCATATTTCTTCATGATCGTTAAACCGGTATTACTATTGGTTCTTGGTTCCAATAAAACCACACAGGAAATCTGGTTTTGGCGCACTAAGCTTTTCAAAACTCTACTTAGATCCCTACCTACAGCTCCTCTAACAATCCAGAAAAAAATAGACAAAAATAAATTGAGAGGTGTTTACAGGGTTATAAAGTACATGTGTCTTCTCTTCCATGGGTGAACAGTTCCCATTTTGTTCATCAACTTCATTTTGAATTCGCACTGTACCATCTTGCTCCATTTCTTGGGTTATCAGGGCAGGAGGTCTTAGGGCCTGAAGGACATTAATTTTAGCTACTTGCTGATTAGCAACCAAGGAATCATTATTACCATCCTCACTTTGCTTTCTTTGGATTCAAAGGACCTAATTCCTGTTGATCACTTTCTGCTCTATTTTTTCATTCTTCTTGCTTGTTGAAATTCCTGACAGGTGAGAATTTTTGTTTGTCTCATACTTATGATTGGATCTAGTTATCCCACCATCCGAATATTGCAGGCTCCCTCTATTGTTGTCATCCTTGATTGTCTCATAATTACCTCCAACTAGCTTGAAGTCATTGTTAGTTTCCACCACATGATACTCATTCTTCAACTTTTTCCTTTTATTAATGCTGGATATTCTGGGTTGTGTACTATTGTCCTGCCAATTAGAGTTCACTTCTATTCTTACCGGATCACCTTCCATCTCCTGTTCGTTGATGTCTTTTCAAGCATAGTATACCTTGAAGATGCCATCCCTGATGGTTAAGATGCATGAATTCCCTCTTTTCCTTTTGGTGCTGATACATTGCTTCTGTTGTTTCTTTTCAGTTTGCTAACCAGCATCTAAGGTCCATATTTATTATCTGACTTTTGATCCACCACCTTTATTTCTTGTGTCTTTTTGGGGTCATCTTTTCTATCTTGTCCTTCCATATTCCTATCCTCAGATGATACACCAGTTCCTTGGGAGCATTTCTTTGGGAAATTTTCTATTCTATGACCTTATTGCCCACAAGAGTAGTAGACAAGATGTAGGCCTTTGTATTCAACTTGTTTAATTCTTCCCCCCAATTTGTACTCAGCCTGCAGAGGTTTGGTCAGGTCGAATTCGATACGCATGTGAGCAAATCTTCCTCTAGCCATTGATGCTTTTGCCGCATCAATTTTAATGAATTTTTCTAACCAATTGCCAATCTCTTTTAACAGCCCCGAATTAACATACTAGATTGGAAAGCCCGGCAAACGAAACCACGCTGTGATCCTAGCAATTGAAACACTTTTAAATTTGCACTAAATCCATTTTCCAATATTGTCATAATTTTTAAGAAAATTTTAGAAATTTTATTTATTAAGAATAGAATCAAAATTTTCAAAATAATTTTTCAAAAATTAACCTTCTAAATTAAATAAAATATAATCAAATCTTTCAAAATCAAAATTAATGTCAAATTAACTTTTTTTTTTTCAAAAAAAAATTAAGTTTTAAAAATCTATTTAGATTCTTATTTTTCAAAATTTTAAGATAATATAACCTTAGGCATTATTGTGATTCACCTCATCCAACCAGTACATGAAATTTAAAATTTTATTTTGCAATTTCGATATTCACGGTTTGACAGTTTTGTTGTATTCACTTCTTCATAATTCATCAAAAATTAAATCTTGCAACAAACTTTCAAAAGAATAAATAGTCTTAAAAGTTGGTTAGGTTTATTATAGGATGTTTTCCAATATTGATCACTTTTAAATTTTAATGAATTTTCCTAACCAATTGCCAATCTCTTTTAGATCTTGCTATCTTTTTTTTAGCTTAGATGATCAGAGCTGGCTTATATCCAATCTTCGGGTGGATATAGAAGATAGCAGGGGTGTACCTTGGCACATTACTTTTGCAGTAACAATTTGGCTAGCTTGGAAGTGGAGAAATGATAAGAAACATAGTAGTCAATATATCCATAATGCTTATAATCAGCATATTGTTGATAATCAAACATTTGAAATTTGGGCTGTCACAAAGAGAAAAGCAACTAGTGTGTCTTGCACAAGAAATGAGGAGGTTCCAATTGCATGGGAATATCCGGAGGTTGGCTGGGTAAAACTTAATACTGATGGAGCTGCCAAAGGTAACCCAGGCTGCTTGTGGGGGAGTTTTAAGAGATAGTACAGGACAATGGCTAACTGGTTTCTCCTATCGAGTTGGCCATTGTAGTGCTATTATGGCGGAATTATGGAGCATTTTAAAAGGAACTCAAATGGCTTGGGAAAATGGTTGGAGAAAGTTAGTAATTGAAAGTGACTCTTCAACAGCAGTCATGTGGCTTACTACAAGGGGTGAGCCAGCCTGTGAGTCTCATCTTGTTACTCGTATACAGGCATGGATGGATAGAGAGTGGTCAGTGATTATAAAACACACGTATGGAGAAGGAAACTATTTTGCGGATTGACTGTCAAACTTTCCTTTGGTGAATCCGAATCAAGAGGACTTTTGTATTTTCCCATCTTTTCCTCCTGGTATTTTCTTTTTGTACTTAGCTGATTTAAGTGATTTTGATAAAACTCGTTGTATTTGTCCCTTCTAGCCTGTTTTAGGGGTGTGTTTTCTCCTTTGATACCAAAAAAAGATGTTAGATAATTTGACTATACTTATTTGTTATCATCAAAATTAGATAAGAAATGAAACCCAACATATAGTTTCACTGCCATTTTAGCCTTCTCTTACGTCATTGTTTGTTTCATAAAAATAAAAATAAAAAAATCAATATCAAGTTTCATTGAGCTACCTTTTAAATCGTTTTTCCTACTGCCCATCATGATTTTTCAATCTCATATTGTTTGAGGGTGAAAAAACATAAAAAAGAGAAAATAAAAATAAAAATCACATTATTATACTATTATATGCCAACGGAAATTAGGACAACAACCAAAATGAGATGTTTTGGCATTTTTTTATTGAAATTTCATGTTTTCAAAAAAAATTCAAAATGTCATTGATAAAGTTTCAAATTGGCTACGGGGGACACTTTTTATCACGTGACATAGCGATCAAGATCCGTTCACATAGCAAGACGTCCTGTAGGTCTAACAGGTTCAGGACCAATTGTGTCGGACGAGTCTCATGATCCTGCCCCATCGTGGCCCTCCCTACAGCACCCGATATATACATTCATTCTTTTACAAATTCTTGTTGGGATTTTCTTCCTTGATATTGATGGGCTACACATTCCAATGTAATATTGGAATGTTGAATACTACAAGTCTCCATGCTTAGGAACTTCACTTAATAATTATAGAAAAATTTAGACCATTAAAAAATTGCTAATATTGATGTGCCACCCACCTCATCTAGTTTGGAATAAATGTGATATTGTTTATGTTAATATTAAATTATATAACTTAGTCTTTTACTCAACCCTCCTAGAAAAAAAAACTTTAAACTTTTAATTAAATTTTTTAACTTAATTATGTATATTTTTTTACAATTGATTGTTTTTTATTTTTTTAAACTTTAATTTTTTAATGGAAAAACTTTATTTTCATCCACTGTGGTTTTGTGATTTATCACTTGACCCTCTGTGATTTTAAACTTATCAATTAGACTCATTATACTAAGATATTTTGTTATTTAACCTCCTATGGTCTCAAATTTTCACTTAGATCCTTTATGGTTACAAAATTTTTCATTTAGACATCTTGTGATTTAAAAAATAAAAATTTAAAATAAATTTTCTCTCTTTTTTATTTCATATCCTCATGTGATGCATTTATGGTTTAAAAAATATTTAAAGTTATTTATTCTGAAATTAATTTATAAATTATCTTAATTTTTTTTATATTTTCAATTAAAAAAATATTATTTAAGATAATTTAAATATGTATCATCAAAACAAGGTATTTACTTTCTTTAGATAATTTTATAATGATATCGGGTAAAAACTAGATCAAATAAAACAATATTTGATTTGAATTTATTTTCTTGATAAAAATGAGTGAATTTTAAAAAAATCATTTTTATTTTTTAAACCCTAAATGCATTAGGTGAGGATATAGAATAAAAAGAGAGAAAACATTTATTTTAAATATTTATTTTTTAAAAAATTTATTTTTGTAACCACAAGGGGTCTAAGTGAAAATTTTTCTAACCACAAGGTGTCTCTAGTGAAAGTTTGAAACCACGAGGGGTTAAATGATAAATTATTTAAACACAATAAATTTAAGTGGTAAGTTTAAAATCCCACGAGATCAAATGATAAATCACAAAACTACAATGGATGAAAACAAAGTTTTCGCTCTTTTTAATTTTACCTAAATTAAAAGGTATTTTAATATCAGATGAAACACTTGCAAGTTAGTAAACCGGAATTCCAGCGTTTCATCGCGTAGTCATTCAGTCAACATAAAGAGTTTAACAGGGAATATTCAAAGAATTAGCTGATATGAACAGATGAACTTTTTTTAACACTTTTTTTTTTTTTTTTTTTTTCATTTCTCTTCGCACAACTTTTGAAACCAAAGTACCAGCCCTAACAATGGCACCCCAAAGTACATGAAAGACAACGAAAAAGTGAAAAAATAAACCTCCCTTACATTGGCAAGAAGACATTCCCTTAATATTCATGACTATAATAACAAACTTCTTGGACCAAAAATATACTGCTTTTACATATGCATCATCCAATTGAAGAATCTATCCCTCTATTTCACGTATATGTACGTTGGCTTCTCGACCACTTCTCCGGGTTTCATGCAATGCAAGTTGGTAACAAGCAACTAGAAAAGAAACACAACCTTCTCTTCTGCATTAAAAAAAAAAAAAAATAATAAATTTGAGAAAGAGAACACAAATTATTAGAAAAGGAACCTAATCAAGACTTTATCAAAAGATGCAAAAACATTGAGCAAAGAGTAGAAAAATTAGGAAAACGAAAGTAATCAAAGACCAACTAAAATCTCAGTTTTATAGTGAAAAAGTAAAAGGTGTGTGTGGGGCTTGACCTTTTTAGCTTTTGCATAAAGAAGCCCTGGTGAGATCTGGTACAAGTCCTCATCAACAGGTTTTGGGGTAGACCTTGGCAATGCAATTGGGCTGGGTGAATCAATATCCATATCACTGACCCAATTCTTCTTTTTTGTTTCTTTTTCATGCTGGTCACGCACCTTGGCCTGCAATTTCACCAAACACCTTTATGAACCCAATTAATGCTTTACATAAAGTCATCTTTGAATCTACGTGTCTCTCTTCACACACGAAAGCTTATCTAGCAAAGTTATGCCATATTATAATAAAAATTTCATTTACTTTTTTCTTAGTTTATTGACATATAAATTGTAATTAATATGAGCAAAGCAACTTTGTCATGATTAAATACAAGCGCCTCTTGCCCCGTGAACAAGTTCCCGTGTTAATAATTTCTCACGCTGTGTGATGCGTGAATCATGGATGTTATTCAATAACTAGGAGGCCCCACTGTGAAGTGTGGCCAACCATCCATAGAGAAAGCAGTAACAAAGGCAAAGTTGCTTTCTTTCTCACTACTCACGGTCTAACCCTATTAGTATGGCTATGATGCTGAACTTTGTGTTCGTAATGAAATTGAAATAACATATATGGCACACCCATATCACATCCCCATTTAAGTCTGTGTATCACCATCACGTGATACTTGTACAAATATTTTATATATATATATATATATATATATATATATATATATATATATATATATATATATATGAGAATTAAATACGTAATTCAATACAATCTATTCAAATCCCTCATCACTGGACCAATTCTAGCAGCTTTACTTGTATAAATATATATACAATACAAGACGCGCAATTGGCAGTATGCATTCAAATCGTACACAGTTCTTACGAATTGAACGTGCACATTTCATGTGCACATTTCGCTTGCATTAGATTAGTAAATAATTTTTAAAACAAATTAAATCAGTAATATTTTTTATATTTTGCATTGCATTGGTAAAAAATCCCAATTACATATGTATGCAAATCAACCAAAACAGTAAATATACCAAAAAAATAAAAAATTCAAAGCACTTCTTTTTGTAATAACAAGAGTTTATTTTCTGTATCAGCTAATCAAGTAAAATGTCATCACTCAACTCTCAAAAAGTTAAAAAAATTGGTAAGCAAAGACATAACTTTATTATATCTTTTGTCATCTTAGACCACTTAGCCATAAAAAATGTTAATATTATATCACAAATTAACTTAGGCAAATGAAGTGTTTTATTATATTTCTTCAACAAATTTCACCAAAAACAGAGAGAAAAATAAGAGAAGTTTTGGTGACATGTATACCCTTCTGCGAGGAACAACGATCATGGCTGGTGTGACAACATCATTCTCATACAAGTCCCCTGTAACGTAAAGGTCACGGTCCTCAGACTCAGAGTAACTATAGCGTAGCAAACCAGCTTGCCTCGCTGACTCAAAGCACTCTGTGAATGGGAGGTTGTCATTCCAATCCCAGCTTCCAAATGCTGGTATATGACTCCTCTTGTAGTAGTATTCCTATTAATTGAAAAACAAAGAAACCATTCAATAATAATTCACATAACCAAGCATAGCAAGAAGATGAAGGTTAAACAAGTAAAAAACCAAAAAGACCTACTTCCATTGCAGCTGAACAAGAGATAAGTGATAGATCAAGTCTCGAAGAATGGTTTGAAAATGGGCTTATCTTTGTTCTGTGTCTGAGCGTGGTTTTGCAAATGGTTTAAAAAGAGAAGAATGCATGTGATAGTGTGACAAGCAGAAAGAAGGAGGAGAGAGAATAAAGTTTGGGGTGATGGGGTGTGGGATCTAAAGCAAAATAACCTTGTTATCCACACACACACACACACACACAAAAAGAGAGCAAAATAACCTCTAATTTGAATAGAAAAGAAACCAGATAACGAAGTTTCACAGTACAAGACAGAGCGACAGAGAGGTAAGATATAAGGAGAGCAGAGACCGAGAAAGTGAAAAGACGGGCTAAGCCATTAGAATTTTTCTAATTTAGATAGTTTGTATTAATTTATGTGTTTAATTTATATCATTATCATTGTATCAAAAAATAAAAGGAAGCAGGTAGGTAGGTAGGTTTCTTTTGTTATGGTAGTTTTAAATTTGTTCTTCAACTTTTTAGTTAAAGTGATCAATATATAATTTCTCACCGTGGCTGTTTTTATAATATTTGGATTGATTTGTTATATATATGAACAACGTCAATTTAACTATTATAGTTTTAGTTGCTATTTTATTTATATTTAATAACCTTAACATATTAATTATTTGAGTCATTAAAAATGAGATTAATAATTAAAATGATTCTTGGCAAAACATTGTGTGGGACAAAATTAAATTGAACCATAACACCTTATAGAGTAAGAGTAAATAGAAAAAGTTATATTCTAACTAACTACTATAACTAGAGATGTTAATAAGTCAAATGGTTTATTAGAGGCCTATTAAAAGGCCTGATTTCTAAGCCTTCAACCTTCACTTGTATTTTTTAATAAAATAATACAAATACAACAATATGAATGACTAAATTATTTTAATATATAAATATAATTTTCTGAAAATATATTAAACATAAGTTTAAATTAATTCATTTAAATATATTAAATGTGAATCCGAATAATTTCATAAAACACACTTACATATAACAGTATAATACATATTTAACGGAAGAGTAAGAATGATGTTTATTTTGTGTGTGTAAATTTTTAATTTACTTTAAATTAAATTTATAATAAAAAAATCAATATAATTTGATTCAATTAATTTTTTAAAAATATAATTAAATTGTCAATATTTTCGATTAAGGTTTCAGTTATTATACAAAGTAATTACAACCTATAATTTACAAAATGTAATACATTATTTTTGAAAATTTAATAAGCTTGATAAGACAGAGCAAATTTTTTTTTTTTTTTTAAATAAGTCATGTGAAACTTATAATTTTACTAATATCAAGCTAATAAGTCATACGAGACTTAAAATATTTTAGATAAATCTAACATATTTAAATTAAAGTCTGGGTTGTGCCGAATTATTTGTCCCCCATAGCTGTACTTTTTGACATAGTAATAAATACTCCATCCAACCACTTAATATCAAAACTGAGATCATGATTTCAAGAAAAGTGTTAGAAAGAGAATTGTTGATGAGCTCAATATTCTACCTCGACAAAACCTGATGCGAATTAGTGTATATTAAACCTTGACACGTAGCTAGGTTATGTGAAAAAATTTACATTATATTTACAAATTTTTTATTTTTAAATTCTTCAAATTACATTATATTAGAGGTATTATATTTTAGCACACAGTGTACTACTCATAATATATATATAATGAGTTTTATAATTCTCATGTAACATGAGAATTAAAATCTCATGTTGTAGAGATAAAAAATATGTGGGACTCATATGTTAGAAAAAATTATGTGTAGGACTCATATCAGCACGAAAATCGAAGAATGTGTAAAAAAATTTCAATTCTCATGTTAAATGAGAATTATAAAACCTATATATAATTTATAAGAATTGATAAAAAGATATTATAAATATAACTGTCTCTTATATATATTTCTTTTCTTTTCAAATTTCAATTATAAACATCGATATACGGAGGGTGACCTTTTGGCTTTGTCAAATTTGTTTATGAACAAATGCACATCCCAATGCATGAGAAAAGGACCAATGGGGGTATATTAGTTCCTTTAGTGGGACTTAAAGGCCATCTTGCTGGTGATGGTTTTGGCTTTTTATCCCCACACGCGTACCAGGGGCGAACTTAGTGCTTTGTGCAATGTCGAGTCAGTGTGTGTGTCGATTCTCGTGACACCTTGTTATTGCTCTAATAGCAATCTGGACCAACACTGAGTTAAAAATTGCAGAGGCCATTTAATAGGTCAATAACGATCGAGAGCAAGGTTACGGTATTACAGTAAAGACTAGACACGTTTTTGGAAACTCAAAACAAAATAATAAGAAAAGGCTAACAAACATGCGTAGAGATATGATAAACAACGACATATTTGATTCTTAAAAGCTGTTAAGTTGACCTCTGAACATAAGGTTACCCAATAGATGGTGCGTTCTGGGAAGATATAATATGAAGAGAAACAGATGAAAGTTATCTCTACTTCTCTCATTTGTTTTGTTTTTTTAAATATTTGTCCTTTTTAAAGAATATAATTTTATGTCATTTTAGATTCTAACCGTTAATTTTCATCAATCAATGATTATAATTTATTGCGAATTATTAATAAGTTTGACTCAATAAATTATAAATGTTGATTTCCATCAATCAACTATTAAGATCTAAAATTATATAAAGTTATATCTTTTAAAAGGACAAATATTTTCTCTTTATTTAAAATAGAGTAAATATCATTTTTGATCCCTAACAAAATCTCACGAGGGCCCAATTAGTCCCTAGCAATAAAAAAGGTCACTCGCAGTCCATGTATTATAAAAAAATATGCCATGTTAGTCCTTCTGTTAGTTGGCATCCAACGACCAAACTAACGTTGCACATGTGGAATGTTAATTTGCTGAGTCACGTTAGTCACACTCCACGGTGGACATTAGGACGACGCCGTTCTGAACATGAATTGCTAAACCATGAGTAATAAGAAGCAGACAACGTCGTTTAGCAACAATACCCATCCTCAACCTTGGTCTTAACTGATTTGACACACTCACACAACTGTTTACTTCTGCATAACCCCCTTTTACTCGTGAGTTACATTATCGGTGAACATTGTGAGGTATGGTGGTTTCTGGGTCAACATCGCATGTGCACTTGCAAGGATTTGGAAGTGGGCTGGTTGTTTGGTGGTAGATTAGAAATACGATTGTGGTCGTTAACTGGTTCCAAAAAGGTATGTGCATGTAAGACTTTGTTTATTATGTGTGGTACCCCCTCACAATGGTTCATTAATTTATGTTTAATATGGTCCCCCATGTGTGGTCCCTGCTAAAGTTATGGTTAGGGTTTTAAAAGTACAAACCCTGTTGCATGTGGTCCCTTTTTGAGTAATGTATTTGCAATTTGTAGTGTTTTGTGGATCCAAGTGTTGGGTAAATCAATTGCATGGCCATTTCTAAAAGCTGTATGTTTTTGTCTGTTGCCATATTTTTGTGTATATTTGTCCCCGAGTGTTCAATAATATAGTAAAGTTAATGTTGTATTACAAAACAGTTCTAGTGTGAAATAAAATTGTGAGGTAATATGCTAGTGTAAAATAATGCAATGTGGTCTTTTTTTTTACAGATGGATCAATATATAGTGATAAGATATCATCATGGGGGGGTATTGGTGAGGAATGATGAAGGGAAGCTTACGTATGTAAATAGACTAGTGGATGATTTACCTGAGATGTATGCTGATTATGTGAACTTGTGTGACCTTGAAACTCTGTTCAAGGAATATGGATAAGAAAAATGTAGACAGATGTTGTGGCTTAAGCCAAATGAGTGTGATTTAGAGGTAGGTTTAAGACCTTTTCATAAAGACTCTGACATTGTAGAAATGGTTAAGGCTTCCTTAGCTAATGGGAACAAGGTAGATATTTATTTCGAAGATTGCATTGCAATTCCTGATATTGTAGCACTCGCACCTACAGAAGGGAGTGATATGTTAGAGTATGAAAGTGGTGATGATGAAAGGGTGTATGGTGATTCAGTTGGTAGTGGATCTGACTTGCATATGACCTCTGGTGATGGATATGATACTGGAGATGGCAATGGATTGTCTAGTAAGTCATACGACAGTGTAGAGGATGAGTCATATAAGCCTCATTCCCCAGGTTATGAGAACCAAACAGAGGATGAAGAGGAGTATGTTTCTATACCTCAGAAGACTGGGAAAAACAAGTCTAATTTAAAGAAGAAGAAAAAGCATGTTAAGCAGCATAATTGGGGGGGAAATGGAATAGGAGGACCAACAAATATCATTTGAAAAAGATGGGTATGGATATAATTCTGAAGAGCTGAAGCCTCCTCCTTCAAGCGGTCATGAGGAGGTTGAAAGACTTGTGTTTCCAAAGTTTAATGAAGAGAATACATTTGGTCATGTCCAATTAGAGCTTGGAATGAAGTTTGTGAGTTTAGAGCAGTTTAAAAATGCTGTGAAAGACTACAATATTAGTCTTGGGAGATAATTTAAGTGGGTTAAAAATGACAAGATCAGAGCATGGGCTAAATATAGTAATGAAGACTGTGATTAGATGATATATTGTGCCTGGAACAACAAATTGACTTCTTTCCAAGTGAAAACATTTAATGACTCACATTCTTGCTGCAGATTATTCCAAAATATAAGGGCCAACAAAGATTGGGTTGCAAAAAAATTAGAGAAAATGATGGTGACTCGGCCCAACATGACAAGGGCCGAAGCTTATGAACATTTGAAAGAGGAATATAAGGTCCATGTACATTTAAAGAAAGTTAGCAAGGCACTTCATAAAGCCAAAGGCAGAATTGAAGGTTGTGAGAAAGAACAATATGCAAAATTAAGAGACTACCTAGCAGAGCTTTTAAGAAGCAATCCTGACTCCACTTGCCAGATGCAAGTTATACCCCAACCTGACCCTCAAGCCCCCCTAATATTTTTAAAAATGTATATATGTCTTGATGCCTGTAAGAAAGGGTTCAAAGCTGGTTGCAGGCCATTAATTGGCCTGGATAGTTGTTTTTTAAAAGGATACTATGGAGGACAGTTGTTGAGTGCAGCGAGAGAGGATGCAAACAGGAGCTTTTATGTAATTGCTTATGCAGTGGTTGACAGTGAGACCAAAGAAAACTGGAAATGGTTTCTGACTTTGTTACAAGAGGACATTGGGAACCATGGAGTCTACGGTTGGAACTTCATTTCTGATCAGCAGAAGGTATGTTTTTAATTGGCTTTCTTTGGTTTTATATGCTTAATTTATAGTATGCTTTTTGTTAAATTTGATTGTGTTGTTTGACATATGTATGCAGGGTTTGATACCAACTTTGTAGGTCATGCCTGGTGCACACCATAGGTATTGTGTGCAGCATGTGTGGAAGAATTTCATCGAGCAATGGAAGAATAAGGCCATCAGGCGCATTATTTGGGAGTGTGTAAGGTGAAATATTGTACCACAATTCCAGAAAGCTATGCAAAGATTGAAAGGTTTAAATGAATAGGCTTGTAAGTATCTAGAAAAGATTGATCCCTCTTGTTGGGTGAAGGCTTATTTTAGTCACTGGCCCAAGTGTGACAACATAACAAACAACATGGCAAAGGTTTGGAATGCCAAAATTCTAGGTTACAGGTCTAAGCCAATAATCAGTCTGTGTGAGGAACTGAGGTGCTACATCATAAGAAGGATGACAACATATCAAAGGATTCTTGGAACAGTTATGGATAAAATTTCTCCTACACAACAGAAGAAGCTTGATCAATTGAAGGTGCTAAGCAATTCATGGAAACCTACATGGACAGGAAATTTACATCAAGATATATATGAAGTCAGTGGAAAAGGTGAGAGGGTTGGAGTAAATCTAACAACTCAAACATGTGCATGCAATGTCTGGCAGCTGACTGGACTGCCATATGAGCATGTAATTGCAGCAATCTGTCATAAGAATGAACCTGCTGAGAATTATGTGCATCAATGGCTTACAGTGGATGCTTTGCATGCCACTTATGCACACACATTGAACCCAATTAATTCTGACCAGTATTGGCCTTCTTTTGCTGAACCTAAACCTATTCCTCCACCATTGAAAAGGCCAACTAGACGACCCAAGAAACTCAGGAGAAAGGATCCAAGTGAGGAACAAGGTAGAAATGCCAAGAAAGTGAAAAGGACATATGCTGCTAAAAGTCCTAAATGTGGTCAGCTTAGTCACTATGTTAAGACGTGTAAGGGACCAGCAACAAATAAGAAAGAGAAGAGACCATCAGCTCCAGCAAATCCAATCAATGTCCATATACCATCAAGACCTGAAGAAGAAATACCTCTAAGTCAAGGAGGCCCTGCAGTAGCTAATTCTCAGCCATATGAAGAAAGCTTTAGAGGTAGCAGCCCACCACCTTCAAACCCACCACCGGTAGCTGAGGTTGTGTCCAATGAAACTATAAATGCAACTAGCAGTGGCACAAGGAACAGATTAATGGCCTTCATGTCCACACCTGGTTTTAAGCCACCAAGGCTAGCTTCAAGGAAATGAATTGTAGGCACTTTTTTTTTGTATAGCCAACTCTGGACAGACCATTATGAATTGTAGGCCCTTTTTTGTATTAAAGGCCATTACGAATTATAGTATGCTTTGTATTACAGGCCAATATGGTTGTATTCATCAGGCCCTTTTTTTGTTTAACTTAGGAATTATTGATTAGTCATTTGGCTATATTTTGTAAATAGGTACTGATTGTTGACATATATAATGAAATGATATGTATGGTTTCACAACTCATTTGAATGGATAATGGGTATTACAATCTGGTGTGTATTACTTATTGACAAGTCATTTGACAAGTTCTTGTTGACATATGTACCTCTAGTTTTTTTTGCAGTTGTCATTAGTATGTACACTTCAGGAATTACAAATTGAACATTTTTTGTGAATTTCATGTTTGTTTTATACATGACAGAACAAATTTATTTTGATGTAGTGCGTAAGTCGAATCAATGCAAGAACATAATAGCCTTTGCTATAATTGCTCAATTTCCATGGTTCCAAGCATGATTAGTCAATTGCAGCAATTGACTTGATTAGCACAAACACTAGGTAACCTTGTCTATGGCATAAAAACAGATGTTAGATGACACAACTACTCCAAGGATGCAACTCATCCTTGTGGGTGGAGATTATTGCAACTTTCGTCATCATGTTCCAGGTTGCATCTTAAACATGAACCATTATGGAGGTTAGCCATTTATCTGCCTTTGTTGCTGGAAGAGCAATTGTGCTTGCTGTACTAATCACTGGGTGCTTAAAAAGTACTTCATGTCATATGGTTATTGTCTTAAAAATCAACAGGGACCAATTTTATCATGTAGTTATGTGACAATTGTTAACGAACTACCTCAACCCAACTAAAGTTTGAGCACATACACAAAGCAAAAAGAATAAAAATTGAAACCAAAAAAGGAAAGCCATGTAAATCAACTTTCTTATTCATTTAAAACAATACTCATTACATAGATGCATTTCAGCCAACTTACACAGGGTACATTTTCTTCCTATATTCCCCTACTTCCAACATAAATACATATGATGACCAGACCAACAATGGTAGCACCTAAGACCCTAGCTGACCTACAAACATGCCTATATTCCTTCTCCATCCTATCTAACTCTGAAACCATCTTCAGTGAGAGCTCCTTTATCTTTCTTTCAAGCTCCTTCATCTTCACTTCTTACTTATTCAGCTTCATGTCCACATACTTCAACTTGAATTCCATCTCAGCTACATCCAACTCCACCTTGTTTATTCTTCCTTCTTCCAGCTCCATCCTTTCGTTACATACATCATCCACCCATCTAAAAAAACCACAATATGACTTCTTCTCCTGCCACCAAAAGAAACAAGTAGCGCATAAGTTTGAACTTAAATCAAAATAGATTACAATTTTATACCTTGAAATTTGAGCACCCAAAGAATGCTCTGTTTGGGTTTCTGCCAGTCGTGGAGGTATACACAATAGTTGGCCTCCCACATTTACACCTTCGACCACCATTCCTTGCAAAGGATATACCACCAATTGAAGAGCTTCCACTCGAGCCCCCTTTGCCAGAAGAAACACTCATTTTCTCCAACTACACTGCGGGTTAAATTTCAGTTCTATTGTGTGCTTTTGCATACTTGAAGGCGAGATTGATTTGCGGAAATTTTAGCCCTAAAATTTGTTAGGGTTCTGAATGTCAATTTCACGACCAACGTTCATGGTTTACCAATGCATGCTCAGAACGGTGCCGTCCTAATGTCCACTGTGGAGTGTGACTAATGTGACTTAGCAAGCTAACTCTCAAAAGCATTTGTCCAAATTTTTACCATGGCCATAGTTTTGCTATAACATTGCCTTTCATTAAGCGGCATGCATGTCCCCCTTCAAGGTGGTATATGGCCGCAAATTGCCCTCACTATTGGACTATGTTCCCACTACAGTAACACTTTTGGAGGATGGTTCATTACTCCTTAGAAGACATCTAGTGGTCTAGCAACTCAAAACTAACTTAGAGAAGGCTCAGCAATATATGAAACAAGAATTAAATGTACAGAGGCGAGATGTGCAGTACAAGTCGGGTGATCTAGTGTGGGTTCGACTTCAACCCTATAAGCAGCAGTTAATGACCCTTCATAGTCCCAACAAACTTGGTTGTCATTACTTTGGACCTTTTTCCTATTGAAAGGAGAGTAGGCAAGGTTGAATATGAAATTGCAAATTCTATTTAAAAACAATCTAACATGGCAATCGAGAAAAACAAATTTAATTAACAAATTACAAATGCCAATTATAACACCTCGTAATTCTAAATCATATAATTAAATTATAAGTATGGATTAAAAGGTAGGATTAGTGAAAATCCTGAATTCAGAGTCAAAATACGTAAAAAAGGTAAAATGGTAAATTGCCAAACACGTAACCCTAGGAAAGGAAAATTGAGTAGAAGGTCTCAAATAGAAAAACTAACCCTGGAAATGGATTCAGAACGAAAAATTGAGTGGTTAGACAAATTTCAGAAAATTTGATCAATAGTATTTTTACCGGGTAAAAGTATCGCGGTACAGCTGCACCGTAAAGCGTGTCGAATGAATTTTGAGCTCAAGGTTTGAAAATATGTTATAAATGGTATATATGACTAGGAATTATGATTTTTGGTGAAAATTGAATGAAATTAGGGTTTTTGGGGAAGCGTGCCCATAATGCACATAACAGCTTAAACTGTGATTTCACTGAACAACCGGAAAACTCCGAATTCATTTGACCAAGGACAATTAAAGGATATCAGTGAATGTTAAAAACTGAAGTTTCTAAATAGTCTAGGAATTAATGGACATTTAGTGATTTAAGAAGGGTATTTGAATTAATTTGAATCGCGTGAGGTGGCTGTGGGACCCACCCACTTAAGTGACTTAAGCCACATGTGCTTGGCACTATTCATGCTTCACTTTCCTCCTTCCTTCTTCTTCAAACCCGCGACCATACTTGGTGAAGAGAGCAAATTTCCTTCCTTTGACTTCATCATCAAATCTTAACCAAAACCAACAAAGTTTGTCATCAAAGTTTAAGTAAATCATCATCCAAACACAACTCACCCATTGGTAGCTCTTGAAACCCCTTAAATTTGGAGAAATCCCACACCCATCTCATGGATTTCTGGAGAAAAAAGGTATTCTTGGAGTTGTTTGCTTGAGCTATTGCTTGGATATTTTGTGCAGGAATCCTAGGCCTTGATTGAGGGTAAGTTTCCACACTTTTCATTGGTTAATTTGGTGGATTGGTTTTCATGAACCCTAGAGCTTGCATGCGTGATTGATGTGGTTGGGGAGCTCAAATTGAAAATGTGTATTAGATAAAAGTGTCTTAGAATGATGTTTTATAGTGATTGAACTCATAAAATTTATTGATGAAATGTTTCGTAACTTAGGCAAAATTGATGAGGGAAATTCAAGACTTTGTGAAATGGAATGATTGTAGGATTGTGTAATTGAGTTGTTGAGTATTTGTATGAGTTAATTATAGGATTGTATAATGTGTGGAAGTGTTGAAATGAATTAGAAATCCTTTGGTATGCATGCTTGTTGAATTCGGTCAAGTGAGGGGAAATAAGGATGGATGATGTAAAATTCTTGTAATTGGTATTGTGAGGCTTGGAGCTAAGTTTAAATAGGTTGTGTGTTGGTGTGATGATGTAGTTGAATTGAAAGAAAAATCATTAGCGGTGTGTGTGTGTGTGTGTGTGCATTTCGGCCATAATGGGGTAAGTGAAGGAAAATGGTGTGGAAATGGGATTGAATGAAGACTCTTTGACCAGTTGGGGACTTTTCCCGTTTAAATTTACGAATTTAGTATCTGGATGAAAGAAATTACCGGTTGGGGTCTTTAAGTGCCGCAGGGGGGACTCAGCGACTCTAAATGACGCCCACAGTCCCCTACGGCACTCATGTGATATATATATCTTTTTGGACACAGTGTCACCCCCACCCCCCATCGGCTCAAGTTCTTTTTTTTGTTACATAAGTGACGCCCACCCTCCTCAACGACACTCATTAAGAAAATGTCATCTTTTTTCAGCTTGAATTCACACTTTTCTTCAATCTGGTTTCTGAAACACAAATAGGAAACTCAAAACAAAGGGAGAGTTTGGAAGATAACAGCACCATATATGAGAAGCCAGAAATAAAAATTGTACCTTTGACAAATTGATTTCGAAAAAAATGAAACACCCAAGAAGAGTTGATAACTTTTTTTTTTCTACTTTTCTTCCTTCTCGCGTTCATTTCATTTTTCTTGTTGTTGTGTTTGCTAGATTAACTTTGATCTGGCAGTTTAGTTGTAAAGCTCATTTTTTTTAGTTTGGGTTTTTTCTCCCCTTTTTGATTTTCATGCCTGATTATTTTTTGTTTAGTTTTGTTTTCTTTTTCTTTTCTATTCAAATCTCTCACTTCCATTGAACTTCCCTCGTCTCTACTAGGCTCTAAAACCAATATTGCTTTTGTATAATTGTAACTCTAATTCTAATGTATGATAAATCTGTGTTTGTTTTCATCCTTTTTTATTTTAGCCTTGATATCCACTAATCAACAAATACCTACTCTCATTGATTGCACTAAGCACTAATCTTGTCTGAAGTTTAAACTAATATGAAATATTGCAAATTGCCAGACCAGGTTCGAATGCTTCATTTTGTAAATCAATAAATGGATTCAAGTCAACCGATCAATTCTTGAGAGAAGTATGACTAAAGAGAAATTTGGAGGATTCCCTGTGTGGTTTGTGACTTGCCTGCTATTTTCTCTTCTCGTCTCATCTTTAGAAAAGTGTGAATTCAAGCTGAAAGAATATGATATTTTCTTAATGAGTGCCGTTGGGGGGTTGGGTGTCACTTAGGTAAAAAAAAGAACTAGTGCCGATGGGGGGTGGGGGCGACACTGTGTCCAAAAAAATATATCACATGAGTGCCGTAGGGGACTGTGGGCGTCATTTAGAGTCGCTGGGTCCCCCCTCCGGCACTTAAAGACCCTAACTGGTAATTTGTTCCATCCAGATACCAAATTCATAAATTTAAACGGGAAAAGTTCCCAACTGGTCAAAGAGCCATTGAATGAAATTAAGGGCTTGAATTGATGTTGGGTTGAGCTTGTGAAGCCATAGAAACCTTGAAATAAAATTAAGAACGTAGCTAAGTAATTTTGGGCCATTTGTCCGAATCCATGAGTGTGTGAGTGAGAGTGTGGTGTTTTGTACTTTGACTTGGTTGCACCATGGTATTGATGATTCTTGTAGGTTGCCTCCCACGGACGTGAACGTTGAACGGTGAGCTTGGTGGTTTGCCTTTGGTCCTTGACCAAATGATTGTGGTAAGTATTTATGTAAGAATTCATGAATGCTTGAATAACCAAGTGTATGATGTTGTATGGTTCTAATTGAAATGGGACTGACCTATATGTAGGCATTTCTGGTTGGACCAAGCTCGATGGTAGCTTGCATTGGAGTTACCTAGAGAGAGCTTCAACAAGGTAATCTTTTGGTAATGGGGTAAATCTCCGTTTGTGCTCCACCATGCCCCTTGGGGGTAGTAGTTGGAGGTGTATGTTGATAATGTGTTATAACATGCTCATGCATATATGTATGTATATTGGGTACATAGGATGTACCGTGTCTCTGGCCAGTAGATAGTTGCCTTCGAGAGTTACAGACTTCCACTGGATAGGTCTTCGTGAGGGAGTTCCAGTTGACCTGAGGTTATGGAGTTATCATCCGTTGAGGAGCACTCTAGGAATGTCTCGGGTGTATTGGTGGTGGGTGCCTTGGTTGATGTTCTGGGAACACTTCTTGGGATGAGAACCCGTAGGCTATATGCCAAGGCCAATAGGTCGGATGTTGCGTGGTTTTGGTTTCAACCATTCCAGCTTCATCGTATTTTTACTCCCTATGCATCCCTACTTCACTAAATCTCTTGCTTTATCCTTTTTTGGTTGTTATAGTACATTGTTGATTTACATTTGAGTGAGTCATTGAGCGGAGTAATCTCCAGAACCTCTAGGTTATTGAGATATATTCGAATATCTCACCCCGTATTGGGCCATTTATTTCAGGTAATAGTTCTAACACCTCGTATTTCTAAAATATATAATTATATTTAAAATATGGATTAGGGGGTAGGATTAAAGAAAATCCTGAGTTCTAGGTCAAAATACATAAGAAGGTAAAACGGTAATTTGTCAAACATGTAACCCTAGGAAAGAAAATTTGAGTAGAAGATCTCAAATGGAAAAACCAACCTTGGAAATGGATTCAGAACGAAAAATTGAGTGGTTAGCCAAGTTTATGGAAAATTGATGAATAGTATTTTTACCGGGTAAAAATATCGCAGTACAGTTGCACCGTAAAGTGTGCCGAATGAATTTTGAGCTCTAGGTTTGGAAATAAGTTATAAATGGTACATAGGACTAGGAATTATGATTTCTGATGAAAATTGACTGAAATTAGGGTTTTTGGGGAAGCATTCCCACAGCGCGCATAACAGCTTAAAACTGTGATTTCACCGAACGACTGAAAAACTCCAGATTCATCTGTTAAAGTATATTTAATGGACTTTGATGAAGGTTAAAATTTTTATTAATTAATTGGTTCATGAATTAAGTGGTGATTAGTGGGTTAAATGAGTGGTTTAAGTGATATTTCGTCCTATTAGTGCCTATGTGGCAATCCAAATCACTTAAACACTTTTCCCTCACACTTTCTCTCTCTCGTGGCAGCAGCTCCTCCACCGTGAAACAACACCCAAAATGCAGCCCTCCATGGAAAGGAATGGGAAGCTTCTTGTTTCCTTGATTTCACTCACTCCCACTCATCAAATCAAAAATTATTGAACATTAAAGTTGTTCTCCTCCCTCATGTGAACATTTTTTATGTCATGAAGTCCTCTTAAAAGTGAGTGTGTGAGGAGATCATTTTGTGATGAGGGTGGCAGTTTTGGAGAAACTCAAGAGGATTGCAGCTTGTTTTGCTTGGTTGTACACTTGAAACTCATTCCTTGGAGCCTTGTGACTTGATTGGTGGTGAGTTTTCTTGATTTTGATTGAGTTTTAATATGATCATAAATTGAAACCTAAGCTATGCGTGGATGAATTGATGTGGTTGGGGACCTCAAATTGAAAATGTGTATTAGATAAAAATGGCTTAGAATGATATTTTATAATTATTGAACTCATAAAAATTATTGATGAAATGTTTGGTAACTTAGGCAAAATTCATGATGGAAATTCAAGACTTTGTGAAATGGAATGATTACAGGATTGTGTAATTGAATTGTGGAGTAATTGTATGAGTTAATTAGTGGATTGTATGATGAGTGCAAGTGTTGAATTGAATTGAAAACCCTTGAGTATGTATCCATGTAGAATTCGGCAATTGAAGGGAAGTAAGGAAAAGATGATGTTGAAATCAAGTGATTGGTATTGTGTGGTTGTGAATTGTGTTTAAATGGGTTGTACGTTGGTTTGATGCATGTGGATTGGAAGTAGAAACAATGGATATGCCTAAGTGTAGAAATTGGCCTAAAGGAGGATAATTAGGGGAAAATGGTGTTGAATGGTAATTGAATGAAATCGAGGACATGAATTGGTGTTGTGGTAAGCTTAGGAAACTAGTGGGACCTTGAAATAAAATTAAGAACATTGTTTGGTATTTTTAGGCCTTTTGGCCAAACCTATGCATATCTGGGGGGATTGTGGTGCTTTGTATGTTGATTGGTTGCACCATGGTGTTGATTATCCTTGTGTGATTATTGTAAGTTGCCTCCCACGGACGTGAACTTAGAACGGTGAGCTTGGTGGATGATGCTCACCGGCAACTGTACCGATCGCACAAGTAATATAATGATAAGAAAAGTATCGTCTACACAGGGATTGTGATCAAATATCAAATAATCGTTACTTTAAAGATGGAAAGAGTTCAAATAGGTGTGACAAATATTGTTGATTTGATTAAATATAAGAAATAAATGAAATAACGTACTTTTGGAATTTTTGTGATGAGTAATAATAAAAATAAAAATAAGGATTGATTTGTAAAAGTATGAGAAAGCATTGTAGCTAGAGTGCACTCACCAAATGATTCCCGCTTCTTACTCTGGATTGATTTACAATACTCATTTATATAATTGCTCAAATAAATTATTATCTAAAAATATTCAGTAATTAACCCTCAATTCCTTGAAAGAATAACCCTTTAACCCCAATTGGAACCCCAATTCCTTGCAATGTTCCTCATGGCATTAAGCAATGAACCCAATAATTTAAGCATCAGCAATCAAATATACATTTATTCCTAGCATGCATATAAATTGTTATCCTACCCCCTTTCAAGATCAAAACCCCAATATTCCTATCTAGGGTTCTAACCCTCAAACTATCATCAACTATTAGATTGATCAGTTATAACAACGAAGACAAAAATTACGCACAGGGTAGAGATAAAGATAATTATATAAACGAATAATTATAAACAATCCGTTGTAACAAGGGTTCACATAGGGTTCGTGACCCTAACTACAATAAAAAGAACTTAGCCAACCATTGTCATGGCTAAAATATCAATATTCAACATAACCTGGAAATTGGATTAATGAAAGAACAAGATGAACAGAATCTGCACAGGACTCTCTCTCTGAGCACGACCGTCGTCTCTGAAGAATTAGCATTTCCATTTTGTGTAAAACATCCTATTTATAAGCCATCTTTCCTTCTTCCAAGTTTGCCCTCGTAAAAACTCGATCCTGTAAAATCGCAAACTGGCGCGGGTCCGCGCCATTTTTCTGCCCGTGGTACTGTGTCACTTTTTTCCAACTGGTGCGGGTCCGCGCCACTGTGGCACTGGACCGTACCAACTCTCTGGTCATTGTCCTGGGCAAGGTTTTATGCATCTCAGGAGCAAGCATCTGGCGCTGACTTGTGCCACTGTGGCGCCAAGTCGCGCCATTTCTCTGGAAAATGGCCCAGCAAGGTTGATGCAGCATGGAACTTCCACCGTTGTGGATTTGCGCCACCAAACTTTTTGTAATTTCCACCTCTCCTCTCTATATAAACATAACAAATAGGTGAGAAATATAATTGAGTTGGAAAAGTCAATACAATAAGCAATTATGTATAAAAAGTGCTCTTTTATGACTTAATTCTCATCATTTCTAGCTTGGAAAACTACATCTGCCAGAGGCACATCAAACCATTCTCATATTTAAACGTTGTTATCCCCAGCAATGTACAAGACTCAATCCAGGAAACATTCAATTAATCCAACATAACATTCCATAGACACTCTCAGACACAATATGCCATGCACGACTGACCCAATAGCATAAATTTCCAACAATGTCATCAGCTTCTTAAAGATACAAGTCTACATTGATTACCCCTCACACAGATAAATAATGTCCACTCAACACTCAGTTTTTAAGGGTATCATGAGCACTCAATCAATCACAGCTATAACACTACCATAGACTTGATCATATTCTAAAAAATTCTTAAAAATGAAGAATCAAACACATGCACCAATTGATCAAAAGGACTTCACAGGTTGTAACTTGGCCAAGTTAAAGGGTAGGAATATATGGATAGTAGCTCAAACAACAATGAGATTGAAAAACTGATACTCTTTCACCTTAGCACATTCAACTCAATGATTTTGCTTCACTAACATTCCCACAGAATTTCGGGAATTAATTTCTGTCAGCCACCTTTTATGCACATTCACCCTTTTTGTTTTTCTTTCTTTTTTCATCCATTTTTTTTATATGGGAACAGATGACATCTACATCCCCCACTTACTTGACCTTTGCGGAGCTTACCTCAATTTCTTTGTTTTATTTTCAACACATCAGTAATTCAATCTCAATCAAGGTAAGTCACATGGATATAGGTTAAACCATCAATCAGGCCACAGGTCATTTATCAACAAATTAAGTTCAGGCTCAAGGGGCTAGCAACGGAAAAATTTCATACAGGTGGGCTATTTTGGCCATAGGCTAACAAGAACAAAATGCCTTTATCCTCTCAACCAATGCATGCATTACAGAGAAACAAATCAAGTTCTAGAGTGTTACAACAGTGAGGTCTCTCAACAAGAAAATTCAGTGTTTAAGCTCAAACCTCACAGCTATGGTCTCAATATAGACTCAAGAAAATTGACTTCAGACATTATCAGAATTTCACAACATTAATTCAGACAAACGAGCAATCATGTAATCCAATTATACCTATGCAATGTCATGCCAGAATGTCATACAACATACTTCCAAAAATTCAGTTAAGCACATTAAGTAGATAAGCATATTTAAACCTGAGAATTGCTTGAGAAACAGATCAATATTTTTTTTTTAGATAAACGAATAAAGAGCAACACAAAATACTAACTAAAATAACTAAAAAAAAAGAGTTTAGAATATCTCCCCTGATAAAAGAATTGTAGTTCCAATATGCTTTCCTAAAGCCTACCATTCCCATATTTAAAGAATTGTTGTCCCCAGCAATAATCAAACCAAAAGATGGATGAAAAACCTGCACCATGGAACAAACAGCGGCATATAGGATAAACTATAATGCGCACAATATAATATCAGAGTGTTTGGGAAATATACCAACTCAAAACAGCTAAATGACCCTAACATCAACCTATGGTCATAATAAAACAGCAAAAGTACTAAAAAGAAAAATAAACTAATATACAATAAATCTCCGTCAGCAAGGAGACATCACTCATCCTCCTCGTCACTATCATCCATTACCATCCTCCTAGCAGCACGGGATGATTCAGTGCCAGGACGATACAGCTGTGGATCCATAAATGGCTGTGATGGCATGGGAACATCAGCTGGAGCTGGAGCAGGATAAGGTTCTTGATACACATATAAATTGCAAATAGAAAGCTAACTACACTGAAAACCTTATAATATAATTATGTGAGTATCTAAGTCACGGATATACAACACATAGTCCGGACAATAATCCTGATACATTAATACAGCTCGAATCTAAAACAAGACATAGTCAATCAACGTGGCATGGACAACCCCCATGCTCACTAAATAAGGCAACAAAGCCCAGCAAGTCTCAACAGCAACATCATAACAATAAATATAACACATGCCAGCATCCAAAGCATATCATCATAAACAGCATAAGCAGCAAGGTCTAACTCAGCTCCGGCCTCCTGCCGCCCGGGGTCTCAACCCCCGAGTTACCTGAACCTGAAAATGTGCCCCAAACGTGGGGTGAGATCTCTAAACAGAAATCTCAGTAAGACAAGGGGTCCTCAAGGATTTCTCCACCCCAAGCTCACTTACATGCATAGTAGTCAATAGCCGCACCAGATGTGCGTTGCGCAGACCCACCGCAAGAACTTTCTCCGCTCCGCTCCGGAACGCCATTGCGGCCGTTGCAGGCGCATTTGCGGCCAAAAAGCCGCCATCTGCTGCTAAATAGGGACCATTTGCGGACCCTAACCCACTCCTTCACTCCCCCCTCCTGTAGCACGACGCTGCCCCTTTTTCCTCTATCATCAATGTGTGAGAAACATGTGTGGCTGAGAAAGAGCGAGAAGAGAAGATGCAGAATGTATGTATCCATTCTGGAGAAAGAGAGAGGAACGTGGTCGAGTCCTCTGCAAGCAAACCTGGTTATTGGAGAGAGAGAAACGTCTCTGGTTATTGGAGAGAGAAATGTCTCTGGTTATTGGAGAGAGAAAAGATGAAGAGAGAAATGTCTTTTCCACTCTCCCACTTTCTAATAAATGTATCCACGTTTCAGATTTTCATTCTTTTCAAAAAACAATTTCTATTGTTTAAATTGGTTGTTTTTTGCTTTATGTTTTTTTCTATTGTTTCAAATTTGCAGTTTAAAACTTTTAATATAATTAATAAAACCTGACAGTTAAAATTTCTTTTTATAATTTATAAAGTTATTATTTTTTAATAGTTAATTAAATTGTTAAATATTATTTAAATTGTTACTTAAATATTTAAATTTTGTTAAATAAAAAGATATTATGTTAAAATTTTATTTTAAATATTAAATTGCTATTATGTTAAATTGTTACTTAAATATTATTTTATTTTCTAAAAATAATGACTATATATGCATGCATATATATAAGGGTAAATGGAGAATATTTTAGTTGAACCATATAATCAAAGTGGTACACATTTAATAACATATAATTAGAGCAATTCTTTATTATTAGTGATTGTTTTATTTTTTAGCATATATGTGTGTGGTATATCTAGGTACTATTAATATATTCCGCTATTTTCGCAACCGCAACCAGCTATAACACTATAGCGTTTTTCAAGGTTGGCCGCAACAGGCCGCAATCTGCTTTTAACTACTATGCTTACATGTGCAATATAAGTGCTAAAAGCAGTAATATCATATAAGTTCCAAAATCAGTGCAATGCAACAGATAACCATGTATTGTGTGTCAACTATTCTACTAGCCAGAGAAATGCAAGATTTATATACGTCTATTACCCACATCAGTGCAAGACGCCACTTGCACCCATCCACGGAATCACCATATTGTATGACGGCACATACTCAGGCTTACCGTTTAGATGGAACAACACATGCATATTGTAAGGCCCTTTCACTTAACAGTTCATAATCATTTCAACCATCAAACATGAAAACACATCATGCATAAAACCATTCCCCCATGGAGTATGGTGGAACCAACAATGGCTAAACCGAGGACACGAAAGCTGACCTCGCAAGCTAACTATCCAAGCCAAGCTCACACTAACTCAATGCCCACAAACAGCACAATCACAATCTATTTATACAATAATTAATCATCAATAATCATTGCTCAACATTCTACTAAGTGATTAAGGCTTTCCAACTCAATTTAAGTCATTTCATGTTGTTTCTGCAGGAGGTATTCGAATACTCCTCGATGAGTATTCGAATACTCCTGATCTCCAGAAAGTATTCAACTACTTTCACTTAAGTACTCGAATACTGCCCAATATCCGAATACTTTTCACTCAGTATCCGAATACCCCAGGATATTCGAATACAATTCCAACAGTGTCCGAATACTTTCCAGTATTCGAATACTTCTTCATAGGTAATTGAATATTTTTCTTCCCAGAAATGTATCCCAATACTCCTTCAAGGAGTATTCGACTACCAAGGGATAAGTATTCGAATACTACCCGAAAAGTATTCGAATACTTATCAGACAGAATGCATAAACTCGAGCATTCCTCTGCATAAGTTCAAATTTAAGTGTTCAAAAGCGATTGGGAGTCCAATGACTCCCTAAACAGATGTTCATTAACATGTTAGGCACTTAGAAACACAATTCTTAACTCAAATGGTCCAAGTTTTACTTTTTGAAGGATTAAACAAGCTTAAAATCACGAACATACAAAAGCTATGATCATGGCTGACCTCAAAAGCTCAAAACTCAGGGAATGAGATATAAAAGAAGTTCCCTACACAGCACCTAGGTTCTACCACTTCTTAAATACGAAAATGCACTTCAAGCATGTACCTTTCACCATTAAAATGGCTCTTTGAAGCCTTAAGTGACAAGACAATGGCTTTCACAAGGAGAACCCACAACTCAGCCCCCAAAATCTCACAAACAGTAGCTCACACTCGGAATGATATGCCAAACTCACTCACACAACCAACCACTCAGTGTTTGCAAGGAAGAGAGAAGAAATCAAGAGTAAAAATGGTGTCTTTGGTGTAAACAAGCAAAAGACTCAAGCCAAGAAAAGAGAGAAGGGTGGCATCAAGGTGGAGAACTCCATATCAGAAAAGGCCCACGTAGAAATCTGAGTATGCCCTAGGGTTTTGGGCCAAAATATGTATTTATAGTCTCATTAACTCTAACCACACTGTATTAGCATTAATCGCTACGCTTATCGTTTTAATCCCAAACTTGAGATTGTGGACCTAGCCATTTTTCTAAGATTTCTCATATTTTTATTTTATTTTTCCCAGCACCTTTTTGGTACGCGCTTTTACATAGCTAGTATTAGTTCTGGCACCAGTTCTCATTATTTTGACCTGAAACTTGTTTTACCAGTCCCATATATTATTCTAGGAATATTCTCATACTTATTATAATTTTCTGGGATACTTCATCGGTACGCATTTATACCGTGGAGCAGAACTGATATCTGCACTTTTCATCAGAAAAGCGACTTTCAACATCATTAATTATTTACCATAATTATTTAAGTCTTCTCATAATTATTAGGGTCAATTACGGAATTATCTCATTAAACACATAACTAATTAATTAATTTCTTAAATTAACGGTGCGGGTTCTTACACCACCCTTGTCTATTAGGTATCATTTGAGGATAATAACACACTTTTGATAAAATGGGATAGGTTGAATAAACAAAGGAGATGTCGTCGAATTTCATATAAAATGGCAATTTTTGGGTGAAATTTGGAAGAGCATATCTTCCTCCACAAAGATCCAATAGGGACGTGTCATACACCATTTTGAAGATTGAGATGTCAAATATGTTGTGTCAAAATTTGATAGCCATTGGAGTTGTACTAGACCTGTAGAGGCATTTGAATGGGGACTGTCCAGAACGCCTTGCTGCAGGGGCTGTCGGGTGACAGGTTTTGGAAAATTATTTCCCCCTCAATTCTTGATCAAATTAGGCCCATGATATGTCAAATTAAAGCTTAAGGTGTCTAATTTACTGTATAATAATTTGAGAGAAATTGATGAAGTAGTTTGTTCAGAATCACAGAAATGATAGAGGCTGTTTGGAGCCCTGTTTGATGTTGGTTAGCAGCTTTATTTGTCCAACTTCAAATCGTGATAACCGAAGCAAACGAGAACTTTATGGAGCATATGATAGCTTGTTGAAAAGATAATTAAGTCTAGAATAACATACTAAAATATGAGAGCCTTGTAACCACTTAATCTCTCGCAATGTCCAGATTACTGAACCATATTCAGATACGTAAAATTCATAAAAGTGAGAATTATGCTAAGTGGATTTATGGGAACCCCTTGGTGACTTGAGAGAAGCATTATATGATAGTTAGGTATTTATTGTAATTATTTTCGCATTTATTATTGTTTTAAATGCTTACGTAATGAAAATAAAAATTTTACCCACATTTTTAAATAATCTGCTATAATTATAACTGCGCTTAATATCATAATCAAAGTTAACAACACAATATGTAAGAGGTTGTTACACCAATAGTGCAATATCTATACATGTATAGAAGACAGTCAACCAACAGGGAGTTGAAATGAATATGATGGTGAATATTCAAACACGAAAATCGAGGCACAATTCCAACTTAAGAAATATAAATCAAAAGGAATGCGTAATATTGCACGCAACTAAAAAGTGGTTTTCCAGGACTAATGTAAAACACGGTTATCGAAACATAACTTGCAGGCACAAACAAAATTACGTATGTGAAATGGACAATGAATACAACAAGGTTATGGTTATCAAATCACAGAAATCGAGAAGATTATTGGTCGAAATATTTATGAACCCAAAAATTTGAGAATAGAAATTGTAACATCCCGCAAATTTAGAAAATTGTATAAATGTTGCTTAGGGACTTAGAAGCTTGTTTTGAACTCGAAATATATATGAACATATTTATTTAAGGTAGACTTAATTTTAAGTCATGAAAATTAGGTTAATTAAAATTTTAAGAGAATAAGAGTTAGGAAATTGTTTGAATTACAATAATAGATGAGTAGTTATTTTAGGCATAAGAACTTTAGTCTAACGACACAAGAATAATTTAGTGGTGACATGTAGAAGGAAATGAAAAAGACATGGAAACATATTAACCAATGGGCTGGTTAATAATATAACTAAGCATTTGGACTTAAATATTTTGAGTCCTTAGTGAGTGGCCAACGGCCCAACGTCATTAAAAAGGGAATGCCTCAGCCCATCTTCTTAAGTCTATCTCATCCCATCTTGAGAAGTCCTTCAATGCAGCCTTTAGTTGGGTAACACTCACCACATGGCATAAATCATTTTTATTTCCCACTCATGCGCTTAGGACACGCCAAATTCTGATCCTTGTGTGAAAATATGGACTTAGCAAGTCAGCCTTCTTGCCTCCACATGCAGCCAATGAAAAGAGGGTAATTCCCTTGCATGAAAACCTATTGGTCAAAAGCCAAACTCCCACACACTCATCCTTATCTCTCCTTGTGCGCATATTGGGTGTAGAATCAGAAAATTTTCTAGTCAATTGCTAAAAACCCAATCAGCCTATGCATGCTCCTTAGGTGTCCAACTAAGTCCCTCCTTCCCTCTTGCATGTCCGCCATCTCCACACTCATATCTCATCCTCATTGTTGGACGCTTCATAGGGCAAGGAATGCTGCTTGTTGGCCGTGACTCAAATTTTCTGGTCAGCCATTAAGTTAATCATCAACAAGCCTCAACCTTATCTTCCTTGTTTCCTTTGAGCGATGGGCAGAGGACGGACTACATTTGAAGTGGGTGCCAAATTCCTAACCCAACCAGTCACGCCATCCATTGTTCCTTGCGCAGAGAAAAGGAGAACTAAACTGGGTAATACCTCCTAGTTTCAAGCAGAAAACATAACCTTACAATGTGTCCCTCCCCTCCTAAAAACCGTGACCTGTGTAGAGGAGAGGCACTAAGGAAACCAAATGGGATACCCTTAATTCTAAACCACCAGTAGCTGTCCGTGTCACGTTTATGGAATCACAAACCTTGCATGTTAGTTCTCCTCCCTATTCTCCACAAGAAACCGAGAATCCTAGAGAAACATAGCAACACTAGAGCTGTATGTTCCTCTTCCTTCCACTGTGCGCTAATTTGAAGTCAGTCTCTCCAACCCCTATGCGCTATTGGAGGGAACCTAAGGCTGCACCTCTACCATTTTATTTCCGGACCAAACTCAGCCTCATTTCCTCTCAAATCCGCAAGCCACTTGGAGGAGGAACACTAATAACAACTCTGCATCATGTTCCATTCACCTTTGCTCATGTCGTGGGCCACTTGGGAGTATGACAAAATCTCAAAGCACACCTTCCTTTCTTTCTCTGGTTCGGCTGTATGGCTACAGCCAATGAGGTAAAATTTTGTTGCTTCCTTATCCGTTAATACTTCACCAAACTCTGATTAAGCATTTCCCTTTTGTTGGAGCGTGATTCTGCCTAGTTGGAGTGGCTCTTCCTTTGCATGCAGCTGGTCCGATTTTTGGAATGTTGGAGAGTGTGGCTTATGATTTAACCTTGGATGCTGAAAGAGGGTAAGAACTCGGACCTCAAGTTCCTTTCTCTGCCTCGTTTAATTTGTGTGGAATTACTGGAAGTATTTGATGATGAAAATTAATGGATAAAGTTTTATTTGAGACCCTTGCTGTTTGGAAGTTCCATCATGCGTCCGTTGTTTTGGTTAGACGATGTGCTAACTGATTGAGTCTTACGTACTAAGATTAAGGATGGACACTCTATTAAACCGTGATATGTTTTATCATGGAATATTGTAATGATATGAGTTTTATATCTTGCTTATAGCTGAATTAGTCATGGTACTCAAATTAATAAATAGGTCCAGATTTTTGTAATAGTAAAGGGTGACTTATGTGACATTAAACATGTAGTGTTATGAGGATCGAATATTATGCCAAATTAGGTGCTGTATAGATGCATTTTAATTGAAGATAATCTGATTGCATTTAGTCTATGTTCCTAAGCTTTTATTTTTGAGGAAGCGCACCTTAAACCGTATAGGACTTGGTGAATGAAAGTTTTGTTAATTAATTCGTGAGCTTGTGTGGTGGTGCATGATAGAATTTGGAACTGCTTTGAGTAGCAAAATAAAATAAATAATATAGAACCTTAGATGAGAGTCCTAAAACCGAATTGGTATTTGTTGGGGACTCAGGATTTTATCTTGGTAATATGCTATTAACTAATGGGAAGACAGAAATTGATGAGGCACTCGAAGCATGGTAAATCGTATGAAATACAAGAATAAAGAGGCATGCGAACTTCTTATAAATAATAGGAACCTATGAATAGAATTTTGATGTGTCACATGTATTTAGGTGCACGTAATTCTTATTGAGTGGGCTGAATTGTGGTGTTGTTGATTATTGCGTGGACATGAGGTATGTGTTAGGCGGTATTACCTGATGTGACTATTGACTAGTGTATGAATTGTGAATTGTTGCTCACATGTGCCTTATGATTATTCTGCCATAAATGATGAAATTATTCTGCCTATGGAAATGTTATGATTATGGAAATTCTGTTATGCAAAGAAAGAATGGCTTGGCAGTATGGCATCCAATGTACAAGAAGTATATGTTATGAAATGATGATATATGCATGCACCGTACATCATACCGCACTTGTCTTTCTGTTTGTGTGTGCAAGCATAGCATGGCATGCATGTACCAAATTCATGTTAGTCTTGAGTCTTAGAATAGTTATATCTATAGGACCATGTGATTGAGCACGCATCATATAGGCATCCCTTGATATCAGGGTACTGGGACAGCTGGCGTCAGTCCGCATAGGCCACAGTGGAATTCCCCAAATGATGGTGCCGTGCATGGAATTTCCATTGTGATGGCACGCGCACGACGGTGCTATGAGCGTGATGAAGGCGTTATATACGCAATATGATATATGATGAAAAGGTTATATGATGAAAAAGGATTTCATGTTTGAAGCGACTATTTATAATTTTGTGCCTAGTTCAATACTGTTGTATTATTGGTTTTGTTGCCACACTAATGGGATTTCTCTTACCCCTTTGGGGCTGCTATTTTTATAAAATGGCAGGAGGACGCCAAAGCATATGAGGACTTGGATATTTGTTGTTGGTTTCTACTGTTGGGCATGTTACTGTGATTGTATTAATTTTATGGATGACTGTATGAAATTGAGAAGCTTAAATTACTGTGAACTATGATTTTATTATTGCATTATGATTTTATGACCAGCAAGTATTTTGGAAACAGATGTTGAAACGTTTGAGAAAAGGATTTTGACATGTTATCTAAATGCTGAGTTTTGAAAAGTCTTTGCGAGCACTTTGTAAGTTGTCGTACTGGGGCTACAGACCTTCGATTTTCTTATAATTTATATGAACGCGTAGCCCCAGGTATCTAGTTTCATTATATATAAACCTTGCAAAGAAATTCTGAAAGCTAGTTTTATTATGAACTTTACCAGCCAGGACGTTTGTGATATTTTCACTGTTTTATCTCTTATTTTGCGAGTTATGTTTCGAGGGGAAAACGAACTCCAAATCACTATTATTTTATATGAACATGAAGCCCCAGATGTCTAGTTTTCAGATTACAAAGAATATGTTTTTGAATCGTTGAACTGGATTTTATACGAATTTTTAAACACAGCAAGGTCTATCAGGAAATTTATATTTTTAGTAAGTTTAAGAAATTTTACGTACTCTGATTTTTGTAATTAACCAGATCCCCTCTTTAGTTTTAATTGGCAATGTAAAAGCGGTTTTTTTCAATCTCTAAAATAGTATTAAAGAACTCTAATTCCGCTTAGCAAACAACTCTCTTGGAGGCCTACAAGAGAGGGTGTTACACTAATTGGTATCAGAGCAGTTTTGATTCAAGGTGTCTGTTTTTAATGAATTGTTTGCTGTTTGTGCCTGGTTGTTGAATGATTGTTGTTTGAAAATGTTGGTTGTTGGTATAGTGTACTGAATTATTACTGGTTGTATATAATTGTGAATTGGGTGTTTTGCTGCGTGTTAGAAATACATTGTTTCATTGCTGACTGTTGATTATGATTATTGAATTGCTTGCTAGCTATTTTTGCATTATTCTTTGTGTTAATGGTACTTGTGGTGTCCGGTGTTAAGCATGGTTATGCACTCCTCCATACTAGGGGTGAGCCTGATCAACTCACTACCACGTACGATGTGTGTGCACAATCATGGTTATCGCGGGATACACTTGTGTTTGAACACTATGTGTGAAATAGTGAATTGCTACTTGAACTAACGATTAATTATAAATTCTGTCTCCTATGGATTATAAGGAAGGTTTACATATATACAGGCTTGATGTGAATATTTTGCGATGGCCTGAGCTGTGAAGTATAACATGTAAAATTTAAATAATGACTGCTGGTGTGTACTTTCTCTTGAACGTGATGCTGTTTTCCTGCATGTGTGGCTGTGTGTATAGTAGGATGGTAGAATTTATTATTCTTCACTAATCCTGTTTTGTTACATAATTACGTAAGTAGTTAATATGATCAAGAATTGTAGCAGTGATTTAATTATGAAAATTGATGTAGGGATAGGTCACTTACTTAAGTGGTTCCGGTTAATGCTCTTAGAACGTAGAATTAGTATTAATTAAGGCTCTCACATGTGGGATCACTGTCCGTACAAATCTTCTAATGGTGAATTGACACTAGAAATAATTCTTGAGAAAGAAGCTGTTAAACAAAGTTAGTGATAATTGTCATTCTAGTTCTTACGTGTTAGATTTCCTTGTGTGATGTAACTATTTTAAACTTGCATCTGGTTATATTAAGCTTTCCTTTTGGTGACTGTTGAAGTTGTGGGTCTAGATTTTAAACGTTGCAAGAATAATGCATGATCAAATAAAGAAAGATTATCTGAATTAAATTTAAAAATATACTGGACTGAACAGATAATTGTGCATGCTTTGAATGATCTCGTTTCACTGAGTCTTTATTTTATTTTGTTTCCTTTGGCTGATTTGTTAACTTCATCTGTGTGCTTTCAATTTTTGTCTCCTTCTCGATGCCTTGTGAAACTTTCTGTTATCAAATATCAAATTATCCAACGAAATAAAACTGGAGAATCATAGAAGCCTTCCTAGAATTTAAAGTGTTATGCTGTCATGAATATTAGCTATCCCTATAAAAAAATTATTTTAAAAGGGTGCATCAAGTTTATATCATGAAAGAACCGTGCATAGCTTCTTGGCATGTGTGATTTCCCTTGAGTTGATTTTTCAGATTTGTCTAATTTTATTCTACAGTATATTCAACCCCCTGTTATTTTTTTTTCAATGACGTGTCTATCCTAGGTCTTATTGAATTTTGACTTGACTACAGTTATAGAACTCGTATGTTGTCGAATTATAAACCTCATGTATAAAAAGGGAAGAAATTTTGCGAAATCAAGTAATTATTGATTTTTGGTAGTACCTAAAGACAAACCAATGGAAGTTGAATAAGAGAATACGTATATGTGTTACTGCTTTATTAAATTCATATTAAGAATGAAAATGTGTGTTTACAATCATGTTATTTTTGAGATCCATAACTTACCTTCATTATAACATGACTACTTGTGGGTGAATTATCATTTAATCGTAGGATGATGTAACACTATGTCCTGATATTGTATTGTTATTGAAATTATTTCTAGGACAGGCATTGAAAGGAAAATTTTTATATATTAACTGAAAATTTGCTAGGAAGTACGCTTAACACGTTGTGCCTCATAGTGGCTTTTGAATTCTGTTTCTGTACATCCCTACTACCACAATTATGTTCCACTCTAGGTTAACATTCATTAATAAGAATTTTCTTTACTTTCTGTTCACGTTTGCTGTGAACTGTTAAGTTATTTGTATATGTCAATAGAGTTAGTACTCATGAAATTCTCCTGATATGACTGCATAGTACTTGAACATCCAATCTGTATGTTGAGCATGGATATAAAAGTAGAATTAAACAGGAGCGTCTTAACACTATTAAATTATGATTTAATATGCATGCTGTGTCATCTTTAATCGTGATTGTACTGTGTGAAATTCTGCTTAAAAATTTGAGTTGTATTATGAGACCACCATATGCATTGTGATGATTTTGGGATTGGTGTTCTTTATTTTATGTTAGGCACGAGGTTTTGTATCGTAGATCTTATTTTTAAATGCTAACTTAATTACAGCTAGAAACCTTGAAAGTAAGTATTGTGAACTTGAATTATGAAAACTTGGTCAGTTTTAGTGAGTTATGTTTGATAGCTATGTTGAGATTGCAATGTGTGTTATGAGTGGAAAATTCATATCATGATTAATTGGATCCGCTGATCTGTGAAGTCAATTACATCTGAGGTACCTAGGACAACGGAAAGCTCGAGGAAGTTTTCCTCATATGGGTGTTTTGACGAACTGTATGAGGGGTACCATTTAACACGATATGTCTGTAAAGCAGGATAAAAGATTTGTGTTTTTATGAAGATCCCTTCATTAGAAAATTGAGAATGTAATGTGCTCTATTTTACCTGCTTGAATTCCTGACAGATAATAATAATTAGAAGTCAGTCTGTGATATTGTTAAGTAAGGTGATTACTGTCGAGGGCTGAATATAATGCATATGTGTGATGTGATTAGCAAGTGAACTGGACCATTATTATTAATAAGAATCAAGTAGGAGGTGATGGCACTCTTAAGAAGTTGTAACATGCATGCTACCAAGACGAAACATTTAAATTGGAGGTCTTAGTTAATTGGCTCATATAGGTGCACTGGTAATAGAGATAATGTATTTCACTGCTAATGGGACTCTTTATTCTTAGGAAATTTTGATGTAGGCCACTGGCTTGTTAATTGCATTTTATATGAAACCTTTAAATTATAGTCGGCCGGGTAGTAGTATGGTGTGACATCAAAGATGAAATATAAGATAGGAATGTAGGGAAACCTTCGTCTAGGGCCATGTTTTCTTCATGAGTGATAATTTTGAATCGAGTGAATAAAATCTTTGATCACGTATGCTGCACTGGAAATTATTATTGTAATATATAAAGCATATAAGTGTTTTATAAATGAATTTGTTAGTTGCCCATTCATTGTGCACTAAAATCCTAAATTTTATTATGTTTTTTATAGTTGGAGTTTCTTGCCTTAGTAAAACCCTTGTTCGATTCATGCCACTTGTGTGTTATGGTATTTGTTGATGATTGAAAAGGACTCAGGAAATTGCTCGTATCATGATTAAGCTTAGGAAGATATTTTTATTCCTTACATACGAACGGAATTGTGTTATATCTATATTGTTTAATGATCATGTAAAATACCAATTGTTAGTAATGCTCTGTGACGATGATGACCTTTATAGCTGGCTGTTTGAACGCAGTGAACAGTATGGCATGTGTAATTATGTTACACATTAGATGTAAGCATATTTCGGAATGGTTGGACGAAGTTTGGGGACAAACTTCCAAATAAGGTGGGGAAAGTGTAACATCCCGCAAATTTAGAAAATTGTATAAATGTTGCTTAGGGACTTAGAAGCTTGTTTTGAACTCGAAATATATATGAACATATTTATTTAAGGTAGACTTAATTTTAAGTCATGAAAATTAGGTTAATTAAAATTTTAAGAGAATAAGAGTTAGGAAATTGTTTGAATTACAATAATAGATGAGTAGTTATTTTAGGCATAAGAACTTTAGTCTAACGACACAAGAATAATTTAGTGGTGACATGTAGAAGGAAATGAAAAAGACATGGAAACATATTAACCAATGGGCTGGTTAATAATATAACTAAGCATTTGGACTTAAATATTTTGAGTCCTTAGTGAGTGGCCAACGGCCCAACGTCATTAAAAAGGGAATGCCTCAGCCCATCTTCTTAAGTCTATCTCATCCCATCTTGAGAAGTCCTTCAATGCAGCCTTTAGTTGGGTAACACTCACCACATGGCATAAATCATTTTTATTTCCCACTCATGCGCTTAGGACAATCCAAATTCTGATCCTTGTGCGAAAATATGGACTTAGCAAGTCAGCCTTCTTGCCTCCACATGCAGCCAATGAAAAGAGGGCAATTCCCTTGCATGAAAACCTATTGGTCAAAAGCCAAACTCCCACACACTCATCCTTATCTCTCCTTGTGCGCATATTGGGTGTAGAATCAGAAAATTTTCTAGTCAATTGCTAAAAACCCAATCAGCCTATGCATGCTCCTTAGGTGTCCAACTAAGTCCCTCCTTCCCTCTTGCATGTCCGCCACCTCCACACTCCTATCTCATCCTCATTGTTGGACGCTTCATAGGGCAAGGAATGCTGCTTGTTGGCCGTGACTCAAATTTTCTGGTCAGCCATTAAGTTAATCATCAACAAGCCTCAACCTTATCTTCCTTGTTTCCTTTGAGCGATGGGCAGAGGACGGACTACATTTGAAGTGGGTGCCAAATTCCTAACCCAACCAGTCACGCCATCCATTGTTCCTTGCGCAGAGAAAAGGAGAACTAAACTGGGTAATACCTCCTAGTTTCAAGCAGAAAACATAACCTTACAATGTGTCCCTCCCCTCCTAAAAACCGTGACCTGTGTAGAGGAGAGGCACTAAGGAAACCAAATGGGATACCCTTAATTCTAAACCACCAGTAGCTGTCCGTGTCACGTTTATGGAATCACAAACCTTGCATGTTAGTTCTCCTCCCTATTCTCCACAAGAAACCGAGAATCCTAGAGAAACATAGCAACACTAGAGCTGTATGTTCCTCTTCCTTCCACTGTGCGCTAATTTGAAGTCAGTCTCTCCAACCCCTATGCGCTATTGGAGGGAACCTAAGGCTGCACCTCTACCATTTTATTTCCGGACCAAACTCAGCCTCATTTCCTCTCAAATCCGCAAGCCACTTGGAGGAGGAACACTAATAACAACTCTGCATCATGTTCCATTCACCTTTGCTCATGTCGTGGGCCACTTGGGAGTATGACAAAATCTCAAAGCACACCTTCCTTTCTTTCTCTGGTTCGGCTGTATGGCTACAGCCAATGAGGTAAAATTTTGTTGCTTCCTTATCCGTTAATACTTCACCAAACTCTGATTAAGCATTTCCCTTTTGTTGGAGCGTGATTCTGCCTAGTTGGAGTGGCTCTTCCTTTGCATGCAGCTGGTCCGATTTTTGGAATGTTGGAGAGTGTGGCTTATGATTTAACCTTGGATGCTGAAAGAGGGTAAGAACTCGGACCTCAAGTTCCTTTCTCTGCCTCGTTTAATTTGTGTGGAATTACTGGAAGTATTTGATGATGAAAATTAATGGATAAAGTTTTATTTGAGACCCTTGCTGTTTGGAAGTTCCATCATGCGTCCGTTGTTTTGGTTAGACGATGTGCTAACTGATTGAGTCTTACGTACTAAGATTAAGGATGGACACTCTATTAAACCGTGATATGTTTTATCATGGAATATTGTAATGATATGAGTTTTATATCTTGCTTATAGCTGAATTAGTCATGGTACTCAAATTAATAAATAGGTCCAGATTTTTGTAATAGTAAAGGGTGACTTATGTGACATTAAACATGTAGTGTTATGAGGATCGAATATTATGCCAAATTAGGTGCTGTATAGATGCATTTTAATTGAAGATAATCTGATTGCATTTAGTCTATGTTCCTAAGCTTTTATTTTTGAGGAAGCGCACCTTAAACCGTATAGGACTTGGTGAATGAAAGTTTTGTTAATTAATTCGTGAGCTTGTGTGGTGGTGCATGAGAATTTGGAACTGCTTTGAGTAGCAAAATAAAATAAATAATATAGAACCTTAGATGAGAGTCCTAAAACCGAATTGGTATTTGTTGGGGACTCAGGATTTTATCTTGGTAATATGCTATTAACTAATGGGAAGACAGAAATTGATGAGGCAATCGAAGCATGGTAAATCGTATGAAATACAAGAATAAAGAGGCATGCGAACTTCTTATAAATAATAGGAACCTATGAATAGAATTTTGATGTGTCACATGTATTTAGGTGCACGTAATTCTTATTGAGTGGGCTGAATTGTGGTGCTGTTGATTATTGCGTGGACATGAGGTATGTGTTAGGCGGTATTACTTGATGTGACTATTGACTAGTGTATGAATTGTGAATTGTTGCTCACATGTGCCTTATGATTATTCTGCCATAAATGATGAAATTATTCTGCCTATGGAAATGTTATGATTATGGAAATTCTGTTATGCAAAGAAAGAATGGCTTGGCAGTATGGCATCCAATGTACAAGAAGTATATGTTATGAAATGATGATATATGCATGCACCGTACATCATACCGCACTTGTCTTTCTGTTTGTGTGTGACAGCATAGCATGGCATGCATGTACCAAATTCATGTTAGTCTTGAGTCTTAGAATAGTTATATCTATAGGACCATGTGATTGAGCACGCATCATATAGGCATCCCTTGATATCAGGGTACTGGGACAGCTGGCGTCAGTCCGCATATGCTATAGTGGAATTCCCCAAATGATGGTGCCGTGCATGGAATTTCCACTGTGATGGCACGCGCACGACGGTGCTATGAGTGTGATGAAGGCGTTATATACGCAATATGATATATGATGAAAAGGTTATATGATGAAAAGGATTTCATGTTTGAAACGACTGTTTATAATTTTGTGCCTAGTTCAATACTGTTGCATTATTGGTTTTGTTTCCACACTACTGGGATTTCTCTTACCCCTTTGGGGCTGCTATTTTTATAAAATGGCAGGAGGACGCCAAAGCATATGAGGACTTAGATATTTGCTGTTGGTTTCTACTGTTGGGCACGTTACTGTGATTGTATTAATTTTATGGATGACTGTATGAAATTGAGAAGCTTAAATTACTATGAACTATGATTTTATTATTGCATTATGATTTTATGACCAGCAAGTATTTTGGAAACAGATGTTGAAACGTTTGAGAAAAGGATTTTGACATGTTATCTAAATGCTGAGTTTTGAAAAGTCTTTGCGAGCACTTTGTAAGTTGTCGTACTGGGGCTACAGACCTTCGATTTTCTTATAATTTATATGAACGCGTAGCCCCAGGTATCTAGTTTCATTATATATAAACCTTGCAAAGAAATTCTGAAAGCTAGATTTATTATGAATTTTACCAGCCAGGACGTTTGTGATATTTTCACTGTTTTATCTCTTATTTTGCAAGTTATGTTTCGAGGGGCAAACGAACTCCAAATCACTATTATTTTATATGAACATGAAGCCCCAGATGTCTAGTTTTCAGATTACAAAGAATATTTTTTTGAATCGTTGAACTGGATTTATACGAATTTTTAAACACAGCAAGGTCTATCAGAAAATTTATATTTTTAGTAAGTTTAAGAAATTTTACGTACTCTGATTTTTGTAATTAACCAGATCCCCTCTTTAGTTTTAATTGGCAATGTAAAAGCGATTTGTTTCAATCTCTAAAATACTATTAAAGAACTCTAATTCCGCTTAGCAAACAACTCTCTTGGAGGCCTACAAGAGAGGGTGTTACAGAAATACTCTTCCAATATCCCACAAACACATACATTTCATATATCAATGATAGGATCTTGACATATAAAATAAAAGCCCCAAAGTTCTCAATTCAATTGAACAAGTTTATAAATTAAAGCATAAAGTTTCGACTTTTATAATTTTTTTTTTTTATCAATTTCTTTGATTTCAATCATCAAGGAATTTATGCTAGGATTCTATAATCATATACATGGCTCTGAAACCAAATGTAAAATTTATTAACCCTAAATCATGTATATGATTATAAAATATCCAACAATAGAAAGTCAAAGTAGGGATTGTGCATACCTTATTGGGCTATCACAAAGTCGGAAGAAAGGGAAACTATATGCTAGGATCTTCATCTCTATGACCTATTCCAAAAGTGGCAGCCTCATTGCAATGGGAGCATGAAGGCTCATAGGGCTTAACCCCAGTATATATAAGCTAGAAATGGGACCTAGTCAAATACCCTGAAAAGAGTTTTGTGTCCACTGGATCCACTCATCACGAAAAATTAGGGTCACATTAAAGCCTACATTGTTGCTCAACTAGACTCAATATCAATAGATGCCATAAGCTCAACTTAATATGATCACAATCGGCCAGTCAAAATAATACAATTGAAATATTCATTAACCCGATTAATTTTAAAACACAAAATTAATTAATTAACATTTTCCACATAAAGGAAATTTTCTAACATGCACAAGGAAATTTTAGGTTTATCCTTTATTGAGCTAGATTTTTTTACATTTGATGACAAAAACTCAATCAATATAGGGGGAATGTATTTTTCATGTTACATGAGATAATTCATCTCATCTAACACACAAAAAGGGATGAGATTCACTTTTTTCTTTATCTCTCTTCTCTTTATTGGGTCCCATCCATTTTTGTGTGTTGCATGAGACAAATTATCTCATGCAACATAAGAAACATTAAACCCTATATATGAACCAATAAATTGCATGAGATAGTTGATACAATCACAACGGGTAATTTTTATGTATTGTGATTTATATGAGAGAATATTTATATATATATATATTTATTTATTTATTTTTTTCACTAAGCAACATTTACTTATTTTAACCCATAGATAAGAAGTCTTGATAATATTATAAATAGTTTTGAACACTCGACACTATTTATTTGTTTCATTAAATTTTTGTAGTTTTGTTATAACTTTCTTAGGATCCGTTTGAATGGATTTTTTTAAGTAGTTATTTTTTAAATATTTTTAATTTACTATAATTTGAATGCCAACTTTAAAAAAATAAAAATAAAAATAAAAATTAAATTGTTTTTTTAGCTAATACTCCTGACTTTAAAAAAGTTAGAATACTATTCTTTTATATTTAAAATATTCTTTAATAGTGCATCTAAATACAAAATAAATCTGTCTTTTAAAATTTCTTCTAAAAAAACCTGCATAAGTTCTTTATTTAAAATTCCATACAAACATACCTTATATATCTAGCCTATAGCCCTTGGACGATAATTCGTTGTTTGTAACTCAACTAATATTTTCCTTCAAAATAATTCAAATCTAAGTTCACTTTATAAACTATTGCACTTTAGTACTCTAATGCATAGGTTGAATTGAATGAATTTTTTGAAGAACCAAATCGAATTTATTTAAATGGTTTGGTTTGAAATCGGTTCGATTCGGTTGGAAATAATTCGGTTCGGAAGTAGTTCAAGTCTACCCTATTTTGAAAAGAAAAATATATGAAAATTGAAGAAATAAAGTAATAAAAACCAGTTCAGTTCTGTTTAGAACCGGTTCGGTTCTTGAACTGATTTTTAAAAATAGTTCGATTCATGAACTGGTTCTTTAAAAACTAGTTTAGTTCATGAACTGATTTTTAAAAATCAATTATTTTAAGTACGGTTTAGTTCGGTTCATAGTTCGATTTAATTTTTTGGTTCTTTTGCACATCCCTACTCATACATGTTGTATTGCTCTTACTTGCATGTTGTATTGCTCTTAATGGTTGACACTGGCTAAGTTTTTTTGGCCCTGACTCATTAATCTTGATGGCTAGCTCCACCACTGCTTGTTTGGTAGTTTGAAAGCACAATTTTATTATTATAATTCAATCTTATCAAGTTGGACAATAGCATCAACATTGAAATTGTTATAAATATTTCGAATCCAATATATTAAAATGAGCTTTGTTTTTCTCCTTTAACATGAGAGGAGAAATTTTCTTACATACCTATGTTTCAAGTGAATTGCACCATTAAGAAATTAAAAATAAATAAAAGAAAGGATTTAATTTTTTTGCAGATAATGCAGAAAAGTTATATATAGCACACTATGTACTCTCGAGAATACATAGTGTAACTTTTGAAATCTAAACAAAAATAGAGTTCACTTCAGAAGTTACACTATATACTCTCGAGAATATATAGTGTGCTGCAAATAATTTTTCTACATTAACTGTAGAAATATTTTTTCCTAATAAATCGATGTATGCGTATTTCTCAAACAGCATGAAAAATTTTCTCTATTAAAATAGGGGTCATTCCATCAACCATTTAGAAAAGGTTGATTCTGCTCTCCAGTCCATTAAATTAAAGGAATCAAATCAAGAATTTCTTTAGCCACGAGAAGGCTATGTGTAGTTTCCATACGATATAAATTTTAACCCAAAAACAAAAAAACATCAATCCATAAATGCAAGCCTTTATTAGGTTTTGCAGATTTAATTCAATATTTGAATTTCTGTTGATTTGTTTTGTCTCCTTAGTTTATGGTGCACACAAATTGAGATTCTCATTTTTTTACTTTTTATTTTTACAATACGAATAATCATTAGCTATTTAATTTCAATTAGTAAAAAATAACATTGATAATTTTTCTAAAAGAAAAATAAATCGTAATTTTTTTTAAAAAAAAAAGTAGATTGTATTATGCGATATTTGTTTATAAAAAAATAACACCATGATTCTTGGAATTAAACATATTGGATATTATGGCACATGTTTGATCGAGACGTATCAAGGTTTTTTATTGGATCTGTAAGCTAGCAGCAATATTTATGAAGGAAATAATCGTGTATGGTGGCAGAGAAAGCCAGATGAGAGTATATGTGTGCTTAATAACAGCTAATAAGAATAGGGTTTTTAAGAGGCTACCTAAGGTGGATAAAGTCATTTTGCATACCTAAAATGGGAAGCATATTTGGTGGGTCGACTCGAGAACATCACATAAATCTTCCAAATAAATTAAGGTACAGCTTATTTGAGGGCTTTTTAACTAGTTCAAAATTGTTCTTCACACCAACAAATTCAGTTCTTAAGCATTAGAGACATTGAATTATAATGTACCACAAAAAAAAAAAAAAAAATACTTATATATATAAGAAGTAATTGGAGTACAATTAATACATTCATCACAATAAGGCCATTAGCAGAAAAGATTATTTATGACCCTCAAATGAAAAGATACACACAAACAGAACAGACAAGCTTAGCAATTATCTGGAGGAGTGAGATTGCACTTGGCAGGAAGTGAAGCAGCAAGAGTTGGGTCAATTCCAAGAATAGGTAACTCTAATGAGTTCTTGTAAGAGCAAAGGCATTTCAAGTCAGCCTCAGTTAGAGCCTTGCAACACTCAGGGGATGGATCAACTGGGTTTGGCTTAGTCACTGATGGCTTGCAAGCCATTAATCCATCCTCACTCATGTTACAAAGACTTATCCCTTTGGAACCTTCCAACATAGAAGCCATCACTACCAACACCATCATAAGATGCAGTGCCACCCACTTCTTGTGCTCCATTCTCATCACAATGTACCAGTGATCTGTTTTTAACTCAATGAAATGTTGTTGGTGACTTGTAGTTTTTGCGCATTTGTGAAGCTATATATGGATTTTGTAACATATATAAAACAGAAGAGAGGAACTCTAAAACCACATGTTATGGACCCGTGAACATGAAATGGCAGCACATGGAGTCACGGGTAATATAACTTTTATTGTAACATATATTCTGTGCTCTTATTGTAATATAACTTTTCCAAAATAATGGACTAGTACAGTTTAGAGGAATAAAGTGTAGACTTATAATTATAAGAGTCCAAAATCAATAATTGATGTACTGAAAAAAAATATTTAATAATTGATATTGTGATAAAATACAGGCATATGTTATAAATTAATTATGAAGCTATTAAAATATTTTATTTTATTTTATTTTAAAGTGTACCCATCATTTTGGACTAACTAATTAAATCAATCATTTCAAGATAATTATTATTTACATATAATCATGATGTTTTATGGCGGATTGATCATTTTGCCCTACTATATACTTTGCTCCCGTCCTAAATTGTATATCAATTTATCTATATTTAATTAAAGTTTCACATACTCTTATTCCAATAATGGGTCGTTCAAATTTGGTGTCGTTGTTGGTCAAATAAAAAAAATTGATATATAATTTGAGAAGAGAGCATATTACTATATAGTTTGAGAACGAGGTAAAATAATAAATTACTATATAATTTGAGAAGGGATGAAATGATAAATTACTTTTAAAAGGGGACAAAATAATCAATCTAACATACTTTCATGTGAGGTTACAAAATATCCAATAATAGCAGACCCGGTCCCATGAAATTTTGTCATGTTTTGATTAGTGGAAGAGTCATAATTACATAAACAATGGAAAGAATCATGTGTGAAATTACCACTTCTCTTAAAAGATTATATTATTATGCGATGGAATATAAACAGTTTTATTATATTTTTTGCATGTCCAATTTTTTTTTGGGTACATCATCTTCAAAAAAAAAAAACTAACCTTGAAACGTATTGAAGTCTTAATAATTTGATCATAAAAATTCTAATAATAGTTATTATTTTTTCAAAAAATTTAAAATGTTAAGGTTTATAAATAGTTAATATTATCCTCATGAACGAGAATGTTAAAGTACAGGGCTCTTGCAAACTTGAGTTTACATGGAAAAAAAATTGAAAATTGAATGGAAATCGCTCCAATCTTGAAACCCAAATTTAACATTTCAAGAGAAGGCCTTAAAAAATTGGATTGAAAGGTCTTTCTTTAGAATTATTTGCTGCAGACAACTCTCCGTATTTTTTGTTTTTGGTAAATTCCAAAAGGTGTCCGAATGGCTAATGGGTTCAATTAATTTAATTTTGTGTTTGAACCTCTTGTGATTTTGAGGAATAAAATTTAGGAAAAAGAGTGTGTACTTTTAAAGGAAACATACTTAAGTAATTTTAGGAGAAAGATAAATACAAAGAAATGTGAATCCCACTGAAAAAAAATAAAAATATAGATATCATTTCTTTGTATTTTTTTTTCTCCTTAAAATGATTTAAATATGTCCTTTTATAAAACACACACTTTTCTCTAAAATTTATTATGCTTTACACAGGTCAAATGCTAAAATTTAACTGAAACTGCACTGGATAATAACTCTAAGGTAACAGTCCATATTTTATATTTCAAGAACATCTACTCATAGTCTAGAAGTTGGTGAAACATTTCTTGAGGCTAGTTTAGAAGTAAATTTGTGTCATTTGTTTCTATTATGTTGTGTGGACCTTTGAGGTAGCTAGAGACTTTAAATTCCATGCGAATATTTTGATTTGAAATTCGAGGATGAGGCCGAGAGTGACACCATTCACGAGTTTTTGTTGTAAGCGCCTAGTTTAGTCAAGAAATGTTTTCTCAAAGGTACACCATATTTTCATTATTTTGCTATAAGTAATATTCTTTTGAATTTTAATTTTTTTTTTTTTTTTTGGTAAGCGAATTTAAATTTACTATAACGTAATTGCAAATTTTTCGGTATTATCATTCAATCATGAATTATTAGATTATATTTTATTTAAAGTCAATTTCCAATAATTAATAGATTATAAATCATTTAATATGCTGCTCATATAATCTTATAAGAACCTAATTCTTTTTTAGTTTAGTGAGATTATAAAAATAATAGACAAGATTTTTTTTAACCATTGATAAATAACGAAATTGTAAAAGTCAATTGTAATGACACGAGTTCTCACACTGGAAAGTTGGGAACTTTGCCAATTGCAAAGCTTAGCAATGTTGTGTTTTTTTTTCTAGTAATCTGAAGGGTATCCTCCGGCCGTAACTGAAGACTAATCCCCAATCGAGCACTATCGGATCCTTTCGGGGACGATTCTCCCAAATCCTTTTTTTTCATTTCCAGGGCTCGAACTCCAGACCTCTGGTTAAGGACCCAAGCTTCTTAGCAATGTTGTGCTTTACACTCACAAGAACCACACTTGCTCCTATGAAAAGGAAGCTAAATCTCACTAATATGAAAGCACGTCATGTTGTAGGTTTTGTGAACATGGTACTAATTAGAAAAAAAAAAAACTATTTTCTTGTGCTAAGAAAAGGTAGTTATCTAACTTAAAAATCTAGGCCAATTTATCACAACCATATTTCCTTGTCTAATTTAACTTTTAAGGAAAAAAGAACAACAAAAAGTTACAGATTACAATTCCCTGTCAAGATTCTAGTTAGAACAAACCAAGGCAATTTGTTTTTCTCTTTTTCGTCGTTCTTGCCCGGCGTGTGTAATCTGTATTAAACCTTCTGAATTCAAAATTTCGGCATGCTTATTTGTTATTTCTTAAATTTTTTATCTGTCATGACTTTGAGTTTGAGGAGTTTTGTTAGTTGAGGATATGCCAATACTGTTCATGTTCATTATTTGAACAAAGAAAAAATGGCATCTTAACTCAAATCATGTCTTGTGAGTGAGGTGATCAGTTGTTGTTTGAATGTTAATCTCTGGCAGCAAGTAAGTCTTCTGTCTCGGTGCTTTCAGGCCAGCAATTTTGTTTGGAAGAGCTTGTATTGTGTATCACCGTGTCTTAGGACCTTTGATCTTCTTATTATCCCTTATTTTCTCTCTCTCTCTCTCTTTTTTCCTAAATGAGTTTATTGTCCTTAAGTAAAGGTGATCCTGATGTTGAATTTAGGCTCCTTCGTGGATGTTACTTCATGTATGAATCTATGTTCTCCTGTATAAAACAACTAAATATCAAGTTTTATTATATATAGTTCTTTGTTGCATACTTCAGTGTCAGATTTTAGCTCAATATGACCTTGACCCGAGTCTAAATTTATGTTGTCAATTTCCATGCGCTGGAGAGAGCACATGTTCGAGTTTGCTATTGATTGTTATCAGCAAAATGCATATGGCAAGCACTCATGATTAACAACGATTATAAATTAGCTATGGTAACTAACGTGGTACTATTTGGATAAGTCTTTACTTTTCCAGAATCCAGGCTATTATTATTTGGTGTGGCTGGCCTGGTCTTATTATATTAGTATAATTGATTTTTCTTCTTTTCCCTTTTAATTCCTACTCCAAATCATGTTCCCAGCAGATTAAATAGTCATCAGTAACCGCAAAAAAAATAGTCCCATGCCGCGCAAACGAATGTAAATCTAACTTAATCAATGCTATGTAAATATTATTATGATGGGCAACTAGCTCAATATTCATGACAATAAACTAATCAAATTGCGAAATATAAGTGGTATAAAACATTAAATTATTCTATTTATATTAATAATTTGACTCAACTTATTGTAGCACAACTATTACAAATTTATCTGAATATCATGTTTGGTTTACAAAAGGATGATATCATTATACGACTTATTCCTACGTTTCTCGTGTTTGTTAAAATAAATAAAAGTAGGAACCGAAGTATTTGGTAAAAGATGGTCGAAATAATCATGTGTTTTACTCCGATAAAGATTCTCGTGTTTCTTAAAATAAATACAATCAAGAAATAATGACAGAAAATCAGCAGATTAAATTGGAGAGATCAAATGGCCGCAAAATCCATTGATCTTTAAACTTAGAAGTTTCAGAAAACTACTCAATTTTTACATGTTTTTGCCGTTTATATGTAATGTAACCTCACTGTATATCCTACGAGTGCACCTTCGGTATGCCTATCCTACGAGTGCATTGAATTTAACAATTTCAAAGCTAGAGCTTCTTGCTCCTCCAAAGTAATGGAGCCAGCACTAGCACCTGCATTCCCCGTGATTTCATTTCTTTTACCCTCATCATTGTCGCTGTCACTATCAAAGTATACTTTCCTCTTTTTATGCCGTCTATCTACTGTCTCGTCTTCTTCTGAACCAGAAATATCAACTTGGTCATCTCCTGCCTTCAACTTCATCTTCTGCTTGATTCTTTTTTCTCTACGTCGTTGACGCTCTACAAGCTTGTCTTCCTTATCTGCCTTCTTCAAATCCTCTCGCATCCTTCTATAGTATTCAGCTTTTTGTTCTGCATAAATAGAGATATAGTCAGATGGTAAAATAAACAGTAAAGTCTATGCTTAAGAACATACATGCAACTTAACTACTTCAATGTTCCAAAGTAAGACTGAGTCATATGGTATCGTAAACAAATGAGGTCTAGCCACGGTTAGGTTCTTCAGTTCAACAATGTACATATAAAAGTCGCAGAAAATATAAAAGGGATCAGGGTTATCAAACTACCATATATAGACATTGAATTATGTTCAGGGATGTCAAATTACCATACACAGACATTGTATTATGTTCAGGGTTATCAGGGTCACCCTCTTGAGGAATTCCAACGAGGATTCAAATGGAATATCCAGCGGGTAAGACCAAACATGAAGGTATCCCGTATTAAAATAGAACAGGGGCTGCAGAATGAGTGATAAAGAAAGGAACCAAAGAGATATAGAAAAAGATTTCTGATTTTTAATTATGGAGAGAGAAGGAATACAAGAAGATCTCCTTACAAGCCTGATGCCCTTGCGCTGAAAAATCTCAGTTACGCAACAACTATTCCAACTTGACCCATTCTGTACACTTAGCGCCTATTTAAATCCCCTTCCTAACTTCCCTAACTACTATTGTAACTATTATAACTACCTAACCTTTGTGCTCCTACTGTTTATTCCTTCGGGAAAAAATCTTCCAGGTTCTACCCTCAACCTTCTGTTGAAGCTGGGCCATGGGTTCAACAGCTGTGTCCATTGTATATGATGACATAACAAAACTTGGCTTCAAGTGTTAGGTCTATAATATTGTATATATGTTGAAATGTAGAAAGTTACAGTTAGGCAGAAGGTAAATTTTAAATTTAGTGTCTATTTGTTCTAAATAAAAAATAATTATAATGATTAAATACAATGAGTGATTAAGAAGTTATTTAAAATTTTAAAACACTTATAATTTTAATAAAATTATAAAAATAAGGAATCAAATGACACCATGATGCGTTTTCCATTATTGAAAACAGAGAAGGTTGTCATTGACTCATTCTAACTTAATAATCTAGGCCAATTTATCACAACCATATTTTCTTTTCTAATTTAACTTCCAAAGAAAAAATACAATAACAAAAGTTACAGATTACAAACATAAGGAAAAAGACTGAAAAATTTTCGTACACATGTCACGATTCTAGATAGTGCGATTGATAGCCTTACACAAATATGAGCAAAGATTTCACAATGCAAAATTATAACTATTATTCTAACCTCATTTTGCAATTGGAAAGCAAGGACATACCTAAGTCAAGCAGCGATGTTTCCTGGCCACTTTGTGTTTCAGCAATCCTGGCTAACGGAGGAAGTGTGTTGCCTTCATCATCAAATACAACCCTAGTCCCCAGTGGTCTATGTACATTAATCTTGAGCTTCTTTTTCTTCAATACCCGAGTTGCTGGTCTGCATAGGAAAGAACCAAATCCGTAAGAACAAGATTGGTGGAAGAAACTCAAGGCTCCACACGAATGGCTCCCAACACAAAATATGATAATTCCAATTATATATCCAACTCTGATTTTGAATTTTTGACGAGCATTTTAAGGTTTTATTATATGCAAGATCCATTTATCTCAGCAATTTGAAGCCAGAAGACTAGTTTACCCTTTTCTTATAAAAAGCAACTAAAAAATCATCAGAAACTAATCTAAACTCTAAACTTCTTTCTCTGTACTACTGAAATTATGCATATGGAACTTACATTATTTCTCCATTTTCAGATGACTTCATTTCGCCTTCAGTTGAGGTATCAGCTGCCTGAAGAAGATCATTTTCAGTTTCCTCATTGTTGAAAACAGTTGTGTCTAGCTTCTTTCTAGAAACCTCCAAAACCTTTTCCATGTTTGAATCTTCTGGCTCAACTAGAATTGATTTTGTTGAGACAGCTTTAGATTTAATTTTCTGGTTTAGAAAACGGATTTTGGGGGTCATTGGCAAACCTAATGATGCTGAATACTCATCAATAGGTAGTTTCATGACATCAAAGATCTCTTTATCCTTTTGGATATGGATGGATTTCAAATATGTGACGAAAGCCCTTTGAGCCCAATGCTTGAGGTCTGGGTACTTGACCAATAAAGATGCCATCAAACCAGAAACTGGTTGCACCAGTTCTTTCCTTGGCTGAACAATCAGCAATTGCAAATCATGGTAAGCAAATATGTTAGACAAAATGTAAGATTGAGAATGATTTGTATAAGAAAATGACATCTCTACAACTGGCACATCCATGTTCAAATGCAAATTGGAATAACATGCACATAATTGATTTGCAGAGCAAATGTACCTTGTTAAAATGCACTGGAACCTTTGCTGCTTTTAACTTTTCAAGCATTTGAATTTCTGAAGGCAATAGAAATAAAACTGACTTTCCACCAGATTTATAACGAGCAGTACGGCCAACTCTATGTATGTAAGATGCTACATTTTCAGGACAATCCACCTACGATGGGAGAGAAAAGTGAGACTCTGACCATAATAACAATTTCTCCATCCAACACCACCTACCTCAAAGCCCCAAGACTTGTGCAAAGATTCAAAGACAACAAAAAAGGAGAAAGAGACTCACCTGAACAACCCAGTCAACAGCCTTATTAAAATCAAGGCCTCTTGCAGCCACATCAGTTGAGAAGAGAACCGAGCGCTTCTCACAAAACTCTGAATATATAGCCATTCTTCTTTCCTGTTTCATCCTCCCATGAAGGCACTTCAACGGTATGCCAGGGTGCAGTTTCTTAAATGCTTCAAAGACGAATTTTACCTATTAAGCAGGGATGTGAATGTTGTGGAAGATGATCAACCATAAGGGAGCAAATTTGCACCAAAAACACAAACATAAACCAGCACCTTTAAAATGGAAAGAAGTTTCCCGCAATTATATATAAGAATTAGCAACAAAATTCATCCTAAAAATCCTTTAAAAGCCTTCTTATTACAATAAAAAAAAAAAAAAAACTGAAAACCATAACAGAAGTT
>NW_026895166.1:0-32500 GCF_033153095.1 Gastrolobium bilobum | reverse complement strand
GAGGTCATCATAAATCAGATTGTCCGAGTGCTTGGACTCGTAATCCAGCTCGCTAGGTTAATCTGGGATCCATTGACCCATTTTTTTACCCCATCACATACCCTAATCATCTTGATTTGTGCTGTGAACTGCCACCAAAAACAGAATGGAGTAGGACAGAATGTCCAAATGCGGCATCACTGCCACCTCCACTCAAATGCATAAATCAAGGTTTGTGCCTCAACATGTGCTATAGGATATGTAATAGCAGATTATTTGTCTAGAATAGCTTCAATGCAAGAAATATTGCTCCGAAATACACTTAGATGCCTGGTTGATGTGGTTAATTCTAAAACTTCTACACTGACAACTATTGCAATGCAAGCACTAGGTCATACTGGATTGCGTATTTCATTAATTCCACTTGATGATTCTAATTTAGATGAGATTATGGTAATTTGGTGTGATAAATTGAGCAAACTTCTCTCGGGTGGTGACATTAAAACTATGGTTTCAAATCTACTGATGGGAGATTTGAATAAACATGTTTTGCTTATTGGACATAACAAGGGAGTAGATTCTTTGGCTGCTTTATCACTGTACAGGTCTGACTTGAAAGATAAAATTTCTGAATTGAATAAAAAATTAAAGAATGTGGAGGTCTTGGTTGAGTCGAGGAACAAGGAGATTAAAGAAAAGGTGCAAAAGAGGAAGGAAGAAAAGCTTACCAAGGCTGAAAAGAAGTCATCAGAACTGAGGGGATCCACTAGGCGGGAAGCTCAAGAGGAGTGGGATCCCACTGGAAATTATCATGTTTGTTGCATATGTGGATCCATACAATTCAAGTAATGGGATCGTGACATAAGGTTCTCGAGGGCTGAAACTCACCTTGAGGACAAGGTGAAAGTTTTGGGAGAGAGTATTGTTACAGTTAAGCCAAGTAACAGATTGGGAGGATATATTATGAGTCAGCAGGTATCCTGTTGGCAGAGAATATTCTAGAAAAAGGGCTCAACAAGATTCTATTAAAGGCTTGGAATGTGACGGGAAGAATGGAGGATAAGTAGAGACAGCATGGAAGGGTCTAGGCATCTGGAATCTAGTGTGAGTCATTGGGATAGGAAGAGTGAAGAGCCTCTCAAATTACTATTCATTATCGTTTCTGTCTTTACTTCATTGTAGTCTTCAATCATGTTTGTTCCATTGGATTTTAGTTTAGCAGATGCAACTATGTTGAATTCCTTGTTATTGGCTGAACCAATTTCTTTCTTGTACTCCTGAGAAATATTTCAGTAATAGATGTTGGAAACTTTCTCAGAATTCATTGCTCTTTCTTTTTTGTAATTTTACTGTTACTGGAATGGGTTGTATCAATTTGATACCACTTGATACGTTTGCTCACACGAGAAAGAGAAAAATGAGCGTATTTACCTCCGAAAAGTGTAACAGTGGTCTCACTCTCAAGTACTCCATATAAAGTATCCAATCAACAAAAGGAAAAGTGAGGAAATAGACTCAAATGACAATATTGACCCTCTGCTACAGTGACATAGAAAAGGCAAAAAGGAAAATGCAAGAAATTGCGGGAAAAGAGGTAAAAAGTCAAGAGGTTTAGAATCTCTCTCAAGCCTAGCCAATCCCAGAATTCCAGATACCCAGACCCTTCCATGCTGTCTCTACTTATCCTCCATTCTTTCCATCACATTCCAAGCCCCTAACAGAATTCTGTTGAGCCCCATTTCTAGAATATACTCTACCAACCACCTGTTGACTCATAATACATCCTCCCAATTTGTTACTTGGCTTAACCGTAACAGACTCACATCAGAGTGTTTCTCTCTCTAATCTCCATGTCTTGGTATTCTATTATCTTCATTATCCACAAATCCTCTATGACTCCCTTTTCCTTAATGACCCTATCATTGCCCTCAGATTTTTTATCTATCCTACTTACAAACAGCCCAAAAAATTTCTCTAAATTGTTGCCCTGTGGTGTTTCTGTTCCCTGTGTATTTGGCTGCGAAGTCAACTCTTCTTGAATGGATTGTTTGTAATCTTCCTCTAACCCAAGACTAATGCCCTGTCTCTTCATTGACCAATGCAGCTTCTGGTTAAGCTTAGAAAGAGGCTATAATTCATGATAGCTGATCACCTTCTTCAAGAACACCACCGAATCCCCATTCATGCTATATCCCAATAAGAGACCCAATAGGTTGGACCAAATTATTAGGAGCCTAGAAACAGATTCTGAGCATTTAGAGAGATAGATGAGAAAAACAGAGAAATGAAAAGAGAAAGAATACTTCCGTAGTGTTTATGGAACTACAAACAGAGACCTGACTAGAGAATTCTCCTTCCAAGTGTTTCCTCTTTCTACAATAGAGCTAATGCTTAGTTCCAAATTTATAGCAAATCAGAATGCCCCCTCTTGTACCATCTCTTCCTATTTAAGCTAATTCCCTAGGGGTAACAACTTTAACCACCCAAATACAACTATTCTAACTAACTACTCTCCGGCCCTATCACATGCAGACTAAATCTGCAGTTACAAATACAATAAAGCAATTATTTACTTAGGCATTCAATATCAAACTAATTAGACAACTCTCAAGTTTCAATAATCAAAAAAAATAAAATTCCATTTCCTTGGACTGCACAAAAATTCTTGAAAATTATGACTAGACATGCATTGGCTAACCACCAATGGGAAAAACATTTCAGGTGGCATAACAGTAAAATTATAATACAAGCCTATAACATAAGACTTCCTTCAAGTAAAAGAATTTCTTGAGACAGGACAGAAAAGTGGAATTACCTGTTTACAGCTAGAAAGAAAGACAAGTGTTTTTGACTGAAGATGTGTCTTTATGAAACTCCACAGCATGTCTAACTTTTGATCCAGAGGAACAATCATCACAATTTGCTTCAATAGAGTAGGAGTGGCAGTCACAGACTCTTCATGTACGCTCAGATACTCTGGATCCTTCAAACTAAGTCTTGCAAGATCTTGAATTGACTTCGTTTGAGTTGCTGAGAAAAGCAAGGTTTGTCTACGCTTTGGTAGTTGAGAGATGATTGCATTTAGTTCCTTCTTGAATCCACTGTCAAGAATACGATCAGCCTCATCTAGTACCAAAATCTGTATCCAGAAAGCCCACCCAATCATTAGCTATATCTAGAAAATATTTAATGATACATATTTATGATTGGATTTTCCCGAAAAAAAAAAAAAGGTATTTATGCTTTGGAAGATAAAATTAATATTTCATGCTTTCCAAGGACTAAACAATATGTAAACTTAATGCATAAATACTCTACTTCAACCACTAACTAAATCACCTAGGTAGTTTTTAAAAAGTAAGCAAAATTTTCTGAAGGTTGTCCAGGACGCCAGCAGCCAGCCAGGTTGGCATACCAAAGTATTATAAGGAAGCAGAGCTTGAGTAAATAAAATTACTTAATTTTAATTCTCATTTCAAAGTCAGATTGAGGTTTATCTATTCTACATTTACGAAAAAAAAAAAAAGGAAGATTATATTGACCTGCATCTGTGAACAATCAAAATTGGGAGTTTCATCCATGTGTTGTAGAAGGCGACCGGGTGTGCAGATCAATATGTTGAGCTCATTGACACGTTCTTTCTCCATGTCAACATCCTTGCGACCACCAATAAGCAGGCCAGCACTAATATTATGGTACTTGCCAATGGACTTCAACACATCAAATAGCTGGCCAGCTAATTCTCTTGTAGGGGATATGATGATGCTGCCAACCCCATCTTCAGGGCCCCATCTCTCTCTATGTAATTTTTCCAACACCTATCAGTCACAATCCACCGTTAATCAAACCCCAAAAAACCCCCCAATAATAATTCAATATTAGTGGATCCTTCTTCCTTCACTATACGAAGCAACCAAAAAAACAAAAAAAAACAAAACGTTATCAGACCCAGTTTTGAAGTGAAGCACTCACCGGGATAATGAAAGCAAGGGTTTTTCCAGACCCAGTTTTGGCAGCACCAAGAATATCACGGCCACAAAGTGCATGAGGAAGAGAAGCCCTCTGAATATCGGTCATGGTGACAAACTTGACTTCTCGCAAGCCATCCTTGGTTTTCTTGGAGAGTGGCAACTGCTCAAACCTCGCCACACCCGCATAGCGCGAGAAGCTGTTGTCATCGAAGCGCCCAACAGGGGCATTTTTGGGGAGAGGAGGAAGCGATATAGGGTTGGAACCCGATTCTGGTTGCTGATTTTGGATCCATGAGTCCAACAATTTTATCTCGTTCTCTTCTGAGACTCGTTGTTGCTTCCGAAAGTCCTTCGATTTGGGTCTTCTCATTGCTCCCAAAGGTTGGAACTGAACTTGGCGATATAGAGAAAGAGTTAGAGTGCTGATTGCTGAAGCATGAAGATGTTATGTTAGAATTTCACATTGTAAGTGTATAATATAACTTAACCATAAAGTCTGTAATATAGGACTCAAATAATTCTTTAAACACCAAAGATTGACTTAAACATCGGAGCGAAACTGAGGAACATGAGAAAGCAATAGCACACACTCTTTAAACAGGGATGCATCTGAACCATCAATTTTATCAAACACCTAGCGTGCAATTTATGCATACACATGACTCACGCTTATCTAATGAACAAACAAGCAGTACACAAAAAAAGCCCATAAAGCACCAAAGTAAGAACAACAACAGGTTAAGGTGGTTTCATTTTTTCAACTGGTTTTAGGAGAAGCAAGGTTCTCTGCAATAGTAAGGAATTGAAAATATGCGAGAAATTAAGCGACTGAGAGGAGCTACGGCATACATAAGTTATATGGATTGCTCAGATGCAACGGTGGCGGAGGAAGAAAACGTAGACGGAGGCGACGGTGGAGGAATATGAGGACGAATAGGTGAGGAAGACACAGCACTGTTTTGTTGAAGAGACGGTAAAATAGTGAGGGGAAAGAGTTCAATTTTTTTTAATAGAAAAAATAGTTAAAGGCGGTCTCGGATATGCAGCTATGTAAAAAATTAGTAAAGAGCGTTTTAGGGCGAACGGATGGACTTACGAAAAAAAAAATTAATAGGGTCTGTTTGATTTGTGTTTTACAAAACTGTTTTTTTTTTTTTAAAAACAAAAAAATATGTTTGATACTTGATGTTTTGTAAAAAAATCTAAAAAACAGGTTTTTTTCTTTTGTTTTTAAAATAGAATTTACAGAACACATTTTAGGTGTTTTTTTCTAGTTTTCTATTCTTTCTTCTCAAACCAACAAAAAAACACGGAGAAAATCCAATTCTCATTAATGACAAGATTGTAAATAATTATACGAGGTAGGATTCTTTGACACCAGTGTCAAATTTGAAGTTTGACACTTTATCTGAGAGTCGTTAGATCAAAAAAGATCAACAACTCTGATTTGTAAACATATAATACCATTGATCTTTTTTGATCTAACGGCTCTGAGGTGTTAAACTTCAAATTTGACACCGGTGTCAAATGATCCTTCCTCTTATTATACATTAAAAATCCTTTACTCTTTGGACTCTTCCATCTTGTATCTCATCTGCATCTCAGTCTCATCTCATCTTAAACAGTGAACACCCAATCCTCCTTCCACCTGCACGCATCTCAGTCTCATCTTCACACCTTAGATTTCTATTTCATCTTGGGTTTGAACTTTTTCTTTATTGTCTTTTATTTTGGTTTTTGCTTGTTCTTCTTCGTCTCATTTTTTTTTGTTTATTTTCTTTATTGGTCGTCGATGATAGCAGCTCGCCCCTCTCACATCGCCAACTGCAATGTCCGCGACGAAACCGGAACCAGTGTTTGTGTTGTGAATATTGCATAGTTGCAGCTATTGAACAACAATCCCACTCCTCTAAGGAAAAGCAACCTCACTCACACATCTCTCTTCTCTGGTAAGTGCTTTTCTCTCTCTCTTAGTCCCGTGGTTACATTTACTTGATTGATTCATAGGTTTGTGTTGAATTTTCTGGAGAAGTTTGAATTTTTTGTTGTTAATAACAACCATTTAAGAAAAAATAATTTTTTTTTCCTTTCATTAACCTAATTCTATTAAGATTTCACCAGTTTTTTTTTTTCTTTTTTTTTTCTTTTTTTTGGTTGGGGGGAGGGGATTATTAATATATTTTACATCTTGTAGCATGCAATTTCTTCTTATGGGTTAGTGGGGCACGCTGATTTTTCAGTAAATTGGGTAGGGAATTCATATGATTGCACTTCCATTGTTCAACTTCATACCCCCATTATCTATATGGATGTTTTCAGCCATTGCCCTGTTTATGTTCCATACGGTTTGGATGTAACTATGGTTACTATATTAAGAGAATTCCTATAGGTAATTAGTATGAATGATGGGTACATTATTAATGAGTATATGCTATATGTAGTAAAATTAAAATATACAGCCTATGTGGTTGATTATATGAGCTATCATGGCTATTCTAATTTTAGGATATGCCTTTAGGGTTATTCTAATTAAATTTGCTATAACATTGTCATAGAAAATTTACCTTGCTACGGCAATGAATCTTCTGTCATTTTCCCTAGTGATGCTACATGTGGTTGAATTCATTACAGTAGATATAAGATGCATATCTCACCCTCCCTTTTAGTTTCTGAGAGGTGAAGATATATGCTTATGAACGGACTCAATCAAAATTGAAGCTTAGATGATGAACAGTTTACACAGTTCAACCAGCAAGATAACAAACCCCCTAATCCAACACATGACGAATTGTTTTCTCTTCTTTGTATAACTCTCACAAACTCGCTTGAACTTAAGTTTCCATCACAGTTAGCATCAAACACGTGAAAAATTATGTCAACCACTTTATCTGTAATAGAAATGCCACATACCTGCATGAACACAACATAAAATGTTATTCATGAATTATAATTGGTCAATAGCTTACTGTACATTTATTTTTTTTGGCATTGGGAGGTATTAGTACTTGAGATGCTGCTCTTTGAAAATCAGTTTTTGTCAACACCCCATTAACTTTTCCATAACTGAATATGGCCAAAGAGAAGGATTGCAACTTCTTGCGCAATTCTGAGAAAGCTTGGAACTCCTCGAATGTAATTCTAATGTCTCTCAGTTGTGGGTCACTGTTTAATTCGTCCACCCTATCCAACAGTTTGTTTATGTGATTGATGTCTGTTGATGTAACGAAGGACAGGGCAAAATCTTTGGCTGAAATTCTTCCTTTTTTATTGTAGTCATAATGGGAAAACTCTAACCTCAAGATCTGCAAATTAAATTGTTAGAGCAGACTAATACAGTTAAGAACTGAAAAATAACTTGTGTTTGTATTAATTAGGAAGTGTAGATACTTTTTTTCTAACAATCTTAGTATTCTTTTGTTGAATTATATGACAGGTTGTTGCTCTCATGGATATTGATAATTCTACATCAGAAAATGCTGTTTGTAGCTTTGATGAATCTGCATTAGATTCGAGTGATGATGAATTAGTTGAGCTATGCATCATTGATATGGTTTGTGATTATAATAAGAAATTTTTAAATAAAACTAAGGTTCGAACATCTATATTAACTGGTCGAGACTTTGTTACTGAGATATTAAATGGATCTGGAACAGTTTGTTTCGAGTTATTTCGAATGGAAAAAACATGTTTTACTAATTTTTGCAATGAATTGAGGGGAAAAAGTTACTTAAGTGACTCAAGGGATGTGCTTGTGGAAGAAAAAGTTGCTATGTTTTTATTCATAATTGGGCATAATGTTCGCCATAGAGTGGTTTCAGATCGCTTTCAGCATTCTACAGAAACAGTCTCTCGTTATTTTAAGGAGGTATTAAGAGTAGTATGCCGATTGGGAAAAGAGCTGATAAAACAAGAGTCTAAAGAATTGCCTGACAGAATAAAAAATAATCCAATATATTATCCTTGGTTCAAGGTATGTAACTTTATTGCTTACGATATTTATTCATGTTTTCTTTTATTTTTTTATCTAATTTTTAATTGTTTTTATTTGGATTCTTGCGACTATAAAATTGTTTAGATGCAATTGATGGCACACATATAAGTGCATGGGTTCCCGCTAAGAAACAAACATCATGTAGAGGTAGAAAGACAATTGTCACACAAAATGTCATGTGTATCTGTGATTTCAATATGTATTTCACATATGTGTATTCGGGGTGGGAAGGAAGTGCACACGATGCAAAAGTTTTCGTTGATTCATTAACCAATCCAAATGCACAATTTCCATGGCCATCTAGAGGTGAATATTATATTGTTGAATTTGTCTTTTGTTAATGAAGTAAATAATTTATATTCAATGTTAATGTGTACTCCATTGATGTAGGTATGTTCTATCTTGTGGATTCCGGCTATCCTTGCACAGGAGGTTTCCTTCCCCCTTTTAGAGGCGAAATATATCACGCACAAGAATACAATGGTCGAGGTAGACAACCAAGAAGTCGTGAGGAGATATTCAATTATCGGCATTCATCTTTAAGAATGACAATTGAGCGATGCTTTGGAGTCTTGAAGAACAGATTTCCTATTTTGAAGTTAATGCCTCCATATAAACCTTCTAGGCAGCGACTCATAGTGATAGCGTGTTGTGCTATTCATAATTACATACGCAAGTGGAATTTACGTGATGATTTGTTTAGAATGTGGGAAGACATGGATCCTGCAGAAATAGAGGTTATGAATGAGATTTCTAACATTGAGGAGGCAAGTTTCAATGATGATAACTTATCAAGATTATCTTATGAAGGTGCAACTGAAATGGCAGCATACTGTAATCATATAGCAAATTGGATGTGGGCACAACATAACAACTCTTCAGTTTAGATTATCTGATTTGATTTGTTAAATAATAGGCTTTACTTTTGGATAATCAATTTTCAAGTGACTAGATGTTTGTATGTGTTGATTATTAGTACATTAAACCTTATTTTATGTTTGTATATGTGTTGTTTATTAAGATATTCATCGTTTACTTGATTAACTTTGGTTCGTTACAATTATTATAAATTGGCAGATAACAACTTATATAGTAATCTTATGGATCTTAAAATGATAAATGTAACAGCCCGTTGTACACAGGTATTGTTAACATTAATTATGATATTAAGCGCAGTTACAATCACAGCAATTCATTTATAAAAATGCGAGTAAACTTTTTCTGTTTATTACGCGAGCATTTAAAATCGTAAAAAGCGTAATAAATAAAAGCTGTGACCATAACTGTAAACTCTTGCGGAATACTTGTTTAAACTATTTTTATATCTTATTTTACTTAATACAAATCACTAAGGGGTTCTCATAAACTCACTTAGCTAATTTCTCACTTTTACGTTTTCTACCTATTCGAACATGGTTCGGTATATTCATTTACATTCTCTCAATTTTCTTCGTGTTCGTCTCATCTTTTGACATGTTATTCTACACTCAATTACCTCTCTAAAAAGTTATCACACGTTTTATTTAGAGCTTATTTGCTCCGGATATCGCCGTTTGAAGTTGGACAATCGAAACTGCTAACCAACCCCAAAACAGCTTCAAACATCCCTCACTCCACGAATTACTGCAGAAAATCCACTCAACCAATTGCTCTAAAACTTTTATACAACAAACTAGACACCTCAACCTTCAATTTGACATATCATAAACTTAATTTGACTGAGAAACGAAGCGGGAATTAATTTCCCAAAAACTGCCAGAAACAGCCCCTGCACAGGTGCGTTCTGGACAGTCCGTGTTCACAGGCTTCTACAGGGCTGAGTGCAACCCAGAAAGTTCTCAAATTTTAACACAATGTAGAGGACATATCAAGCTTTAAAATGGCGTATGACACGTCCCTATCAGATCTCTGTGGAGGGAGATACGCTCTCCCGAAATTTGCCTAAATTCTGCCAATTCTACAGAAAATTCGCTAGAGTTTCCTTTGTTTTTACAAAAATCCCCAAGTTTGCAAATGCTTTCTAATATCTCAAATGTACCTAATAAACAATGGGTGGCACACACAAGGACCAACAATGTCTTGGGGCACTTACAACCCAACTCAGTTTATAGTTATTACACAATTCATACCCTATTGCTCACTTTATTTTTCCTTAACTTATTTTAATCACCAATGTCCATTTACATGCATTTTCTAAACATACATATAATCGTAATCTTAAAATAGGCCTATTGCCCTTTCATCGTATTACACATGCTTCAAATTACATAAGGTCCAAATACAATCTTTACAATTATCCAATTACAACATAATTCATAAATCTCCAAATGCTATAAAATACTTGTATCTAGACTTAGGCAAAATAGCATGAACAAATATGGACATAAACTCATCCTATAAATAAATACCATGTTCATGCCCTAAATCTAGTCTAGGCCCAATGGCCATCAAAATGCAAAAGCATAAAGTCCTCCCACGACTCATCCTACGGGCTTCTTGCCCGCCGCTCCTGTGCCACTGCTACCTCCTGAAATAATGCCCCCAAGACGGGGTGAGATATACGAATATATCTCAGTAACCCAGAGGTTCTGGAGAATACTCCGCCCAATGGCTCACTTCGATGCATATAAATAATATAAAACAACATCTTGAAAAACGGGATAAAGCAAGGGATTTAGAGAAACTGGGGATCATAGGAATATAAAATACGACGAAGCTGGAATGGTAGCTACTAATATCACGCAACGCCCTGCCTAATGGCTTGGCATATAAGCCTACGGGTCTCATCCAAGGCGTGTTCCAAGAACATCCAACCAAGGTACCCCTCCCATCCGCATACACCTGAGACTTCCTAGTGTGCTCTTATCCGGATAACACACTACGACCCTGGGTCAACTGGAACTCCCTCTCGGAGACCTATCCAGTGGAAGTCCGAAACGCCCGAAGGCAAACTGTCTACTGGCCAAAGACTCGGTACCTATGTACCAACATACATACTATATGCATGATCATGCTGTTCTACATTACTTACATACATTTCCTACCATCACCCTCAACGGGCATGGTGGAACACACAAGGGGATCAAGCCCCAGTACCAAGAGGTTACCTTAATAAGCCTCTCCACTTAGCTCCAAAACAGTATATTCTCTGAGCTCGTTACTAAACAGAAATGCCTACACAGAGGACATTCTCAATTACTTAAAACTCATACGAACACATGCAAGTTAACAATTATTCAAGCATTGTTCCAATCACTTACCTCAATCCCACTTGGTCCAGGACCAATGGCAATCCACCGACTCACGGTTCGGGGTTCAAATCAACGTACGGCAACCTACAACAACCATGTACGAATCATCAGTACACGACAATTCTATCAGAACACAAAAAACATCAAAACCACCCCTACACCCTTGTAGGTTTGGCCAAAGTAGTGTAAATTTGCATTTTATTTTTCTAACTTTTCTTTCTCATTTTCTTAGGCATCCTTTGGTTGCCGAAAGGCCATATCAAGTGTCGTTTTTCACTTTACGTCTTTTAAACGTCGTTTTGCTTAATATTTTGCTCTATGTATAATTTAACACTAAACACTACCAATTATTTTTCCGTTGATTTTCCAACCTTCCAACCACCACACAATCCATCTAATTTCCATTTAATTACACAACACATCTTTCAAATAATTTTTCAACACAATCTCCCCACTTTTTCCTCTACATTGCCGAATTGCACCAAGGCAATTCCAAGAGATTTTCAATCCAATTTTAACCACTTCACACATCATACAATCCCATTATATCAACCTACAATCACGCCACAACTCATCAATCCAATCCTAACACATTTCCAAAACTCAAAGTCTTGACTTCCTAAAACTTTTCTAAAAAAATTCACATTTTTCATCAATAATTTTTATTGCATTTATGGATACTACACATCATTCTAAGACACATTCATGTACAAACATTTTCGATTTGAGCTCTTTAAACACATCAATCAACCAAGCCCTCTTTAGGGTTCATGAAAATAAATCATCAAATTGATCCATGAGAGGTGTTGAAATATACTCACAAGCTTGGCCTAGGACCCCTCCAAGTGATCTCCAAGCAATGGCTTGAACACACAACTTCAATATCACAAAAATCCCTCCAATTTTCGTGGCTGGTTTTGGCCCTTTTCTCAAAAATGAGAGAATTTCAAGGGAAACTAATCGGTGGGTTGTGTTCGGATGATGATTTCCAACAACTTTGCTCACAAACTTTTCTTGATTCGGAGGTGTATTGAAGGAGTTACGAGGAAAAGAAATTTTGGAAGCAAATCTCTTCTTCCATGGAAGGCAAGCACGGTTTGGAGGAGGAAGGAGGAGACAGAAAAATCAGATTTGTGGTGTTGTCCAGGTGGCAAGGTCCACTTAAGTGAGGTGGGTTCCACATGTGATTTAACTTTAATCAATCACCTAATTTAAATCACTAATTCATAACTTACGTATTTTTCTCGTCCACGTCATATTTTTACTTCCTAAAAATACTGATTATATTTTCACGTTTATCAGTACAATTATACCGCAGTATTTTACACCGAAAAAATCACTATTCATCAAATTTTTTGAAACTTGCCTATCCACTCGATTTTTCTTTGTGGAATCCATTTTCAGGGTTATTTTTATCATCTGAGACCTTCTACTCAATTTTTATCTGTCTAGGGTTGCGTGTTGGCTAATTACCGTTTTGCCCTTTCTTTGTATTTTGGCCTATTTTTCAGGATTTTCACTAATCCTTCCCTTTAATTCTCATTTAATATTTTAATATTTGATTTAGAATTGCGAAGTGTTATAATAAACTTGCAATATGATTTGCATTGGTCTTAAAAAAGATTTGTAATATAATTTATTTTGATGTCAAAAATATATCTAAATTTTTACTTATAATTAAAGAAATTATTTTAAAGTAAGTTAAAAAAAAAATCAATCAAACGAGTTTTTTTATTTTTTGTTTTAAAAACATGTTCTTAGAACAAATTTACCAAACAGATTTTTTTGTTTTTTAACTTTTAAAATTATTTTCAAAACAAGTTTACCAAACAGATTTTCTTCTTCTTTTATTCTAAAAATCAGTTTTTAAAAATATTCTACAAAACAGTTTTAAGAGCAAAAAACACAAAACACAATCAAACAGGCCTGGTCCTCAACAAATTTTACGATGTTCACTTTAGTCTCTAGCAAATAAAAAGGTTATTTATGGTCTCTAAAAAAATTCAAAGTGGATCCATTTTAGTCATTTTGACGGACTAATGTGGATCTTTTCAAAATTTGAAAGGGACCATGATTTCAACTAAATGAGTCTATTTTGAATTTCTTAGGAACAACAAATAGCTTTTTTTTTACTAGGAACTAAAGCGGGCATCGTGAAATTTGCTGAAAACCAAAAAGGGTATTTACTTAAAAAGTTATATTTTGCTTATTTTAGAAATAATATTAATAGGAAAAAGTATTTCTCCAGTCACTGGATAAACTATAAGTTCAAAATGACATCGTTTTGGGTTGTAAGATTAAAGAATTATAATGACAAGGATTAATATAATCTTGCAATATATTAGAATTATAAAAATATCTTAATTTTTGTTCCAAAATAATATCGGTTTGGATTCACCGGAAATAACTTATTGCTGGAGAAATCCTTTATCCATATTTATATGGGTAAAGTTATTTAAATATTTTAAAAAAAATTGGATTTTAAAAAGATTTTGACTTTTTTATGGCTTTTATTTTTTATAAAAACAGATATCTGCTAGTATGCAGTAGAAAAAGCAGCTTTTGATTAAAAAAATATTCATCGAAACGGCCTGATTATCCCGATTCCATCGATTTGCTAGATTCCATCGATTAACAGGTGGATAAAAAAAGGTTTAAGGGTGTTTTCTTGTAGAATTTACCCATGCATCTGATTGTGTCTTTTTTAGATTTTCTTGTTTGGTTAAAGCTTTTGAAAAAATTTCCATGCATCGGTGTTGCCTAGCCTTTTACATTTGTGTGTAAAAATGGGAAAAAAACACTTTTGAGAAAGACGCTTTGCAGGATGGTATTTCAAGTTCCCTATGCTAATGGAAGAAATGGAACTATTTACATGCCAAAAATACCCTCTACTACTATAGCACAAAAGTGAGACCTGTTGAGGACCAAATCGAGTTGTACGTGGTTTATTTCGTAATTTCAAGTTATTTTCCCATCAATTTTTTACTTCTAACCAAACATAGACTCAATAAATTTAACCCAATTTTTCTGGTCAAATTTTGGCCAACCAAACAACCTTTTTTCAATTTTTCTATCAAACTTATTTTCCCATCAAATTTCTAGTAATTGTATTTTCCTGATAAATTTTTTTTTATCCTGAACCAAACACACCCTGAATGAGATTTGAAGCCGCCATCCCAAACCCGTCATTTCCTATAGTTGGAATCGTAAGAAAATCTTTCCTTTTTTTGGAGTTAATGTTAAACTTTATATTCTTTAATTAAAAACCCAAATAACATTTCACTTTTGCAACCTAACTCTCCTATGACGACCAAGCCATAGAGTTTCATTTTGTACTCTTTCAAATTTGCAATGGAGGAAAAATCTTTCTATTTTTGAGAGTTAACATTATTTTTTTCTTATTAAAAACAGTTGAAGGTACTGTCATTAGAGGTGTAAATAGATTAGGCTTTGATTTAAATAGGTCATATCTGTGTAAAAACACTTAGGCATGGCATGTTCTGTTAGCCTTATGTAACCCTAAATTACAAATCTGACTTGATCTATATTTAAAAAATAAAATCTTGGCCTAGGCCTGTTAGCATGTTTAAGCCTATTAAACATTCAATTATTAAAAAAATAACTAAATAATATTACTTTATTATTCAAAATTATTAAAAAATAATTTTATTTATTTTATTTAAAATAAATAATATGATATAGGCTGATTTGCAGGCTTATATGCCCGACATGTATGAAAAAGTCTATGGCCTGTTTTCTAAATAGGTTTTTTTAAAAGTTTAGGCCTGTTCTATTTGACTATTTATAATAGGTCAAGACTGGCCTAATATAGGCTAGGTCGTAGGCCCCTGTAGGCCGATCTATCCCATTTATATCCCTAACTACCACAGTCCATAGTAGCCTTTTCATCGACAGAATACAAAAAAAATAAAAATAAATATATCACCATTTTAATTTTTTAAGCAAATTATTTACTCATCTAATGTGAGTAAAACACGTATGGGGAGCATATGCATTTAAGTCACGTATATCTGCATGCAAAACTTGTGTATGTTAACACAATGCATGATGCGCATTCTCGCAATGCGCATTCAAGTCACATATACCACCATGTGCATATTACATAGCGCAACATGTGCCATAAGCAATTTTGCTTTTGCACAAAGTCACATATGAGGGTTATGTGCGACTTGAACAAATACACTCCCTATATGTGTTTCACTCACATTACATTGGTACATAGTTTGCCAAAATAATTAAAGCAGTGATATTTTTGGTTTTTACATTGCATGGATCAAAAAGGCTAAGTCCTCGCAACAATTTCCTTCTCCATTATTGACATTATATGTTTGCCTATTGAAATATCATTTGTCAACAATTAAAAATGCGCCAACGTGAATAACTTGTACCATTCTTGTAAAACTGAGTTTTCTAGGTGTAGATATGATTAATGGATTTACCACATTGATTAATTCTTATATACCCTATGTGCGTGTGTGCTATTGTGTGTGTTGTGTGTGCGCGCACATGCGTGTATGTGAGTGTGCGAATGCACATGCGCTCTGTGTGTGCTTTATGTGTATGTGCGCATGCATGCGTGTCATTTTTATTTGACAAAGTGGTCTTTGAAATTTAGAATCGAACTTCGAAGATTAATTATGCACATATAAGGGTGAAAACTTGATTCCACTACACCCTGATACATCTATGTAAAAATGGTTACCTTAAGTTAATTGTAAAAATTGTCAATAATTATAAAAAAAAATTATTTAATCAAAATAAAATGAGATGAATAACAAGATTATTTATAAGAAGAAATTTATGTTGTACTTGACGAAAGAATTCCGTTCTAAGGTATCCTCTTATGCATTGGAAATGATTTTGATTTTGTAAAATTTTAAATTTTGAAAGTCAACCAACATTCACATGAAGTATAAGATAACATCGCTATATCTTTTCTTGTTTGCTCTTACAAAGCATATGACATTTGAGGATGACAAATCATATAATCAACATCGTAGATTGTTGCCGTGAATTAATATATTTAAAATATTTTATTTGGATGTATTTTAATTTATAAAGAAATTTGGAAAGTAATTTTGATTTGAAACCAAATTCACATTGCATTGAGTTCAAAACAAAACAACTATAAAGAGAATCTTACGAAAGGAACAACAACCAAAATAACACAATTTTCCAAATAAATTACCAAAATGCCACGTTTCAAAAAAAATTGCCAAAATGACACGTTTTAGTACATGCTATCAGTCTTAGTGGGTCCAGTTTGTGACATTTCCTGAGGACAGGGACTCGTTGCCAGAAGTAGACACAACTTGTAATTTACAAATAAAAAATAAATTGCCAATTAAATTAATAATAAGTTGAATCTAGACAATCTATAAAAATAACCATCTTCTTATATTGTTCTTTTTTTTTTTTTTTTGTATATCCTCTTATATTGTTCTTTAGTTAACACTTAACACAATGTACCATTGAAATTACAAAATTTCCTAATCAACCTAATACTAGTGAAAGTTTATTGATGGTGTTTGGTGTCTTGGGTTTGACAGTGGATATTGAGGCGTGAAAGTTTATTGACCCTGCATATAATTCACTTCCTTTCAAATTTTCGTCTCTTAGATTATTACTCTCTCTATAATCTTCCAGCAACCTATGGACATTTGCCCACATTTCAATTCATTTGCCTGCAGTTATAAGATTAGAGAAATCTTGATATTCTACACTAGCCATTGAGGATATGAAACAAACACCTAGAGGGGTGAATATGTGTTCTACAATTTTTTAAGACTTTTTCAAATGGACTGTTAAGCTTTGACCAACTTAGAAAATGATGAACTTTACAGTTCTGATAAGTACCAACCGAACTTAGATCACCACCACCTTTTTTAATTAACCTTTTTTTTTAAATCAATTAAGCAATATTAATATGTTCAATTTGTTCTTATCAGGTCCCTAAATGGCCAATATGAAACAATCAGATCTATATGAAAGCTTAAGTGCCAAATAATTTGAACCTTGAACTGTGCAACTTTTGTGCACAACTAAAACCTATTATGCTAGTATAAACTAATTTGCCAACAAACATCTTTCTCAATATTAGCGTAGCAATAAAATCTTAAAAAAAATCACATAATGTGATCACTCAATAGGTTATGTATGCAATTAACAATCAATCTGATTTGGTGCAATATGAAAACTCAAAGTTGATATATGAAGCAAATAACAGTAATTAAAGATGCTACAAAATAAGCACAGAAGACAGAATAACCAAAGCTTATTATTTTTCTATTTGATGCACTATATGACCACTATTTTGAATCAACAACTTATGAATTCAAGGGCCAAAACAAAGCTATATCAGATGATCAACACAAGACTTACCTATTCTAAGCAGAACAGATCTTTCAATCAAACAAGGATCAAGAATTATACAATTTACACTTAGTATATCAGACAAAAAATAAATTTCTTGCGGGAGTTACCAGACCACTAAAAATAACAGGAACTGTATTAAACTAGCATAATAAAGAATCTTATCCGCTCACAACTTTATAACAGAATTGCTACCACGATTTCAGATTCATTTTTATATCAGATTCATAAAAGATAGGATCAACAAGTCTTAGTAAAACAAATTCAATTAATCAATGAATATTACCAAGGTATTTCAGCGAAAATTCAAATTTAGTGTCAATAATGAGTTAAGAATGCAAAATGCAAAATTTAAAAGTGAGGGATAAAGAGAAAAGACATATAGATTTATTGAGTTCACCCCTCAACCAAGCTATTGGGCACTTTAGGTTAGGTTCCACTGATTCTTGAATATTTTTTACACAAATAGTTTAAGTAACTACTAGAAACAGTTTTTACACAAACTGAACCAACAAGATAGCAAATTTTACAGAGTAAGGTTTAAGAAAAGTGCACCTTTCTTGTGCACATCAAACATTTGAAGCCTATCACCAAAAAATTGACAATTGTTCGGTATGAACATTACAGGGTAATATCATCGAGTATTGCATGTGTCTGATCTCTATTAACTTGCTTATGATACTTATATAGGGCCTAATTAACGGTTACTAATGATCGTGGATAGTTAACAATGAGATGGTTATTGAGATCATGGCATGGTCAAAGTGTAGGACTAGATCATGGGTTAAGACCCATATTTTGGGCTCCTCCTCCGGGCTCCTATTGTCGGTTTACCTTATTGGGGTATGGGCCCCATTTATGCTTAGTCAAGCCTATTAATTACAAACTCAGAACATTAAGCCCCCCCAGCTTGGAGTATTATACATGAAATACTCTGAGTTGTCAATATGGGTTTGTCTTATCTGTAGAACTTGGGTGCGACGAACAACGCTATCATTAAATGTTCCCTGCCACTATGTATGCCACTTGTCGTCTTTTGTCTGATTTTGATCTTATCAAATGGCGCAATATGACGCCTTTCAATCATTTCTTTTCGAAATTCAAAATGGCGACCCTTATACTTCTTCTTTTAATCTCTACATTTCCCTCTCTTTATTTTCATTTCATCTTTTCGTTCTCTTCTTGCTTTTCTTCACTTTCTCTCAACCGCATTTTTTTCTCTGGTTGCCAACGTCTTCTTATGCCTCCCTTTTCATTCTCCATAATCGTTGCACACTACACCAAGTAAGTTTACTCATCATTCTATACTCCTCTTTTTCTTTCTTTATCTAGAAAACTTGTTGTTTATTTATGTTTTTGATATTTTTCTTTTATTTTTCCTTACCACTGCTCATATTTTCAATATAATGAACCACCACAATACTTTACCTAATATCTTTCATAAGGAAAACGTTTCAGATCACTTAAAAACCTTCTCTTTGGGAGAATACTTTGCTCCTTGTTATAAAAGTTTTAGCCCTTGTAGAGCCCCCTTATTTCCTTTTCCAGGTTCAGGACGAATTATAATATCTTTACGTCCTTAACCCCATTCCAACAGTGTACTGTCTATTATTTCAGTTTCTGAGTTGGAGTCTAATTGTGCCTTTCCTTCCAGACACGTGCCGAGGAATCGTCCTTACCGCTCGCTTCCCGTTTCTCGTTTTGCTCTTTCGCCCAGCTTGACGGATTTAGAATGGGTTGACGAAGAAGCTTTAAGACTTCGTTCAACTTACGAAAATAACCTAATTGCTTTGCAAATGGAATTACACTCGGTACCCTTCTGCCATGTCTCAATAATTACTTTTTTCCAGGTTGAAGTTCCTGGTGAGAACGAAAGAATATGCTCACCCTCCGGGCAAGGTGATGAAGCTTTTTTCTTTCTGTACAAATGCTTATTTTCAGAACTTAAGATCCTATTACCTTTTATCGACTTCCAAACAGAAGTCTTACATTATATGGATGTTGCCCCTTCTCAGGTTCATCCTAACAGTTGGTGTTTCTTAAGAATTTTTGAACTAATTTGTCGGGTTTACAAGTTTACTTATTCTGCCCCGGTATTTTTTTTGCTTTTTCGCTATTTTTCGTAACGCTATTGAGAAAGGAAGTACCCGTTACAGTTTGGTTTCTTTAAAAGTTGGCCCTGGACTTAAATGGTGTACTATATTTGAGGATAATTTGAAAAACTTTAAGGAAGATTACTTCAAAATTTGCATTCCTGAAGCTCTCCCTTCTACCCCATCTGCTTCTTCATCCTCTTCTCAAACTGCAACACTTTCAACCTTCTTTTTTAGATCAAGATGGACTTCCTCGGTTTCGTTTATCTTGGAACTGGGCTCATTACACTCCTTCTGCCAAAGTGTTCTTAACTAACCCGAAGAATTTATCGAATGTCGAGTCTGTAACTTATGATTGGTTTAAAGACTATCAATTAACAAAGGAAAATGCCTCTATTTCTCCTCGCCTAATTTTAGAAAATGGACTTTCCTCGGACTGGATTCGAAGGAAATTTCGTAAGTAACTATTACTATTTTTTTTCTAAACTTCATTATATATTCAATTTCTAACTTTCTTCTATTTTTCATATAAAACCATGGATCATCATTTTTTTGCTCGGATGAAGAAAAATGCTAACTTGAAAGGAGCTTTGGCGAAAACCCCTTATGCTTCTGGTGAAAAGGATTCTCCTTCTACCACTTCTTCTACTATTCTGGCTACGTCTGCTATGGGTTCCGCTCTCGGCGATATAGTATTAGTAGATATATATGCTCCAGTTGATTCTGGCGACCTCGGCCAAAGAAAACATCAGGCCACACTTTCACCACACTTTTCCAAAGGTTGGAATCATTGTTTGAAACTTTAATTTCAGGGATTGGATCATTGTTGATTTAAATTTACTTTTCAGCACTTCCACCTAAAGAGCATCATTTTTAGTAAGTATGCCAAATCCTATTTTCATTTGGAAAGCTTTGTTAGTATCTCTCATAGATTTGAGACCCAAGCCTCTTATATCTTTCTGAAAGCAGACCTTTCTCCATGCTACATGGTCGAAGTTGTTCCCATTGCTACATGAGTTCCACAAAAAGCCACAAGTTATCTTCTCAATCTTATCACAGGTTCTAGGGGAAGAAGGTTGGTTTGCATAGCATTCATTGGAAAAGCAGCACTGAATGAGCTAGCACTTTTCTACCAGCTAAGGACAACGATCTTCTCTTCCAAGCTCTCATCTTCCTTGTTTTCTAAGAGGATTGACATCGATAATTTTTATTTTTTTTTCTAGAGCTACCTTTTCTTTTTATCGGCCATTGGTTTGACTTTGAGATCAATGGACAAATGGTGTAAACAGAATGCGAGATCGATGTCTGGCATGTATGTAGTTGTCCAAGCAAACAAATCCTTATTTTCTAAGAGGATTGACATCGATAATTTTTTTTTGTCTTTCCAGAGCCACCTTTCTTTTTTTATAGGCCACTGGTTTGACTTTGGGATCAATGGAAAAATGGTGCAAACATAATATAAGATCAATGTCTGGCATGTCAGCAGTTGTCCAAGCAAACAAATCCTTATTTTCTAAGAGGATTGAAATCAACTTTTGTTTTTTATTTGGGGGCAAATATTCCCTAACTGTGTATGTTCTATGGATGAGGACCCACTTGTATTTCTTTTAACTCTCCATCTAGTTGGGGACAATTATCCTGCAGCTCTTCTCGCATGTCTAAGTCAGTCATATACACCGAATTTCCCATTGTTATCCTCTGCGGGATGATATCTGAGCTTCTCTGGCATATTCACCTTGAGGCTCTCATCACAATAACTTCTAGTCAATTTCTATTCTCCTCTAATGTCAACTACTCTCACTTGAGGATCCTTGATTTTAATAAGCAAGTGAGGCATAGAAATAATTGTCTCTAGGTTGACTATTAGTGGTCTGCCTATGATGACATTATAAGCTGAAGGAAAATCAATAACCTAAAAGTGCACCTTAATGGATTTTTTCCTATGGAGGATCCCAAAAGTGACTTGCAATTCCATCATGCCTTTGGTTTATACATATTCTTCTGAGAATCCTAGCAATCATGTTTGGCATGAAGTTATTTCTTCTTCCAGGATGTTCATACCTTTGGAAGCTTCCTAGAATATGATGTCGGCAGAACTTCCATTATCAATAAACACTCTTCACCTGGAGGTTAGCCATGAACGATAAGATCACCAGAGGGTCATTGTGTCCCTAGATGATATCACCAAAGCCACCTTCATCAAAAAGTTATTTGGAGGCCTTTCTTTGATGTGGCTCACAGTTTTTGTGACTTGACACTGTCATGGTGGACTTTAGATGTTGCTTCCTATGGAAATAAGATTCTCCAATTCCGGCTGATCATCCTGAAATTATTCCCAAGATACTAGCAGCATCGTTGGGAAGTTATAATTGTACAGGTCCCTCTTGTTGTGCGGATGGTTATTCCTGCTGGCGTCTTCTTTTGTGAGGAGGGGATCTCTTGCGATATTGACCATCTCGCGGATAATTTGTGTGCATGTAATTTCTTCTTTTAGTGTAATATCTTCCGGGGGGATTTCTGTCTTACTCAAGACTTGTATCATGATTCTTGTATTCAAGCTTTTTATTGCAGTTGAAGATGAATTGCTTTAGCTTCCCATTTTGGATCAAAATTTCTATGGTATTTTTGAGGTCCAAACACTCTTCAGTTACATGGCCAAAACCCTCATAGAAGTCGTAGTATTTAGATTTGTCTAAGTTGTCCCTCTTGTGAAAAGATGCAAGCTTTGTGACATTTAGGAATCCCATTTGAAAAACTTCTTTGAGAATGCAAATTTAGAGGTGTCCAAAAGGGTGTAATCTTTGAACTTACTTGGATATCTAAATCCCTTTCTGAAATCTTTCTTGTGATCACCCATCTCTGGTTTCTGGCCCTAATCAACGCGAGATCGCTTGTAGTCTTTTCGGGTTGATGTATTTTTCTTATCTCACCCTTAACTCTTCAACTGTATTTGGCTTTTGTTTTGTCAATAAAGTAGAAAATGGTCCATCTTGAAGACCATCAGATGAGATGTAGCGAGACCTGGGGTCTAGGTCTTTCATTAAGAGGGCTTCATTAAAGAATATGTTCAAGTAATCCAGCAGAGACTCGCAAGATCCCAATTTGATTGCCTTCTTGGCATGAGTGGACTTGTATTGTGCCTTGTTGGTTGCAAATTGTACTAAAAACTAGTTAAAGAGATTTTTCTATTTTATGGATGAAGTTTGGAAGCAAAACTAAGTACCACCTTAGAGCTACTTCTTTCAAGGTGGTGGGGAACAAATGGCAACTAACATCATATGGGATATCTTGTGCCATCATGTTAGTCTAGAACTGTTCCAGGTATTCTTGGAGATCACCTTTGTCGTTGTATTTGTCAATGGAAATTTTTATATCTTTGAGAATGGGTAGATCCATGATTTGTGAGGTGAATGGATGGGCCACTTTAGAGATGGTTTTTGGGTTTGGGAGGGAGTTTTGGTCTACGTGATGGTTGGAAATTTGGCTATTACATGGATGGGAGTTCTCCTATTGTTTCTGCTTATTTTTTCTTTGAGGTTGAGCTTGCTCCTTATGTTGTTAGATGTTTTCAACTCATCTTTCTGCCAGATTTGACTGCCTCTCATCTACAACATGTTGTTGTAGTTTTTTGAGTTCCAGTAATTCTTTCTCTTGATTTTCTAGCTTCTAGCCTTGTTGTCTCAAGGAATCAAGGATCTGCAAGTTGGATTCAATAATTTGCTAATATGAGGATTGATCAAGTTGTGGAGGAGAGATTGGGGAGACAGATGAAGTTGTTCTCCTTTAGGAAGCTTAGTGGATTTGGTTTCTGAATTTATTCTGAGATTTTTTCATCTTGCTCCTAGTATCAACTATGCTTTTATTTGTTTGGTGTGGGAGTTGAAATTTAGCGTTCCCACAGACGATGCTAATGATCAATCCAATAACTATTGGGCTAAACCACACACAGTTGAGTTTGCAGCGTCTGAGAATGGGCTTGGCCTGGTATGCTGCTGGGGAGATGTCTGGTTGGTTGGCGAGATGGTTTACGAGATGTCTGGACTGGAACTGATGTTGCGAGTAGTTTGAGGAGAGTGGGGGAGGTACCTACAAGGCACTTCGATGCTTAAGTCAATATGTATTCAAAGTGTTCAAGTATTGATGGAAGATGATCTTGCCTGGGATTGGTGCCTCTATATATATAGTAGATGAGCATCCTGGTTATGCCGCATTCGTACGATGATATTTATCCCTACTGGTGGATAGTAGTAGTAGTCTTTGCAAGCTTTTCCCTGGACGAGATGCCTATAGTCAGGTTAAGTATTCGTAGATGTATTGTCAAGCAGGTGTCTATCATCTGGTCATTGGTCATAAAGCTGGTAGTAACACTGAGTAACTAATGTTGCGTAGCCATAATTGACTGAGCAGCTAGTTCTGTGTGTCAGGTAGTTACAAGATTGTTAAAATACATGTGTTTCCTTCCTCATTAAGCAATAGCTTTGAGCTCTTTATTGGTTGGGCTTGTGATCCGCGTAGGATGGATCCATATCATAATTGTTTCTTTACTAAAAGTAACTCATTAACCATGCAAACGCAGTTGTTAAGCATTAATTGAAAAAGACTTCTCGCGTAGGCTACTCAACTTTTTCTAATTGGGGTTTATTCAGCCTAGCATATGCAAACAGCAAAGAGGGTCTCATCTAATTCGGAAGAAAACTCCTAAAGCACTTCTAGAGGTAAGGTAACCCTCAATTTGTAAGCACAAAAAAGCCACCAGCAGCACGGGGTGGACCAAACCTAATGTCGAAATGTGATCCTATTCAAGATTGAAGATGTGGTTCAAAATCCTAGTCGAAATGGTCTGCAGTGTTTTGTAACTATTGTTAGTTCACATAAAATTTTCAATAATTAATATTAGTAACTATCAAGTTTTTAACACATTTGCAACTCAAATTGGAGACTATTGGTTAAGTTAAAACAAATATTTTTCAGTTAATCCACCTACTTGATGGTAAAGTTTAAAGTTTAACTTTTGTCCCATACCGCACATTCTTTCAATCATGTCTCAAATTTTATCCAAAATCATCTAGTTTGTCTTAATTGCTAATACCATTAAATATGAGGTTTCTCTTTTCTCATGTCACATGAGATATCATCTCTCATGTTATAGATACAATAAGTGGTGGAGCCCACCACTTGTTAAAAAAAGAAGAAAAAACAAAAAGAATAGCACGATTTTCATAACATGAGAAAACTATCTCCTATTACATGAGAAAATGATTTCTCTTAAATATGTTAATGGAATTTATGACATGATATCCCGTATTAATACAAGTGCAGATTCACACTGTCTAATTAGGATAATTAAAATCAAATAGTGACTTCGAATCGAGTTTTGAAAATATTTGCAATGAAATTGAAACAACAGAAAATGAAACTTCTAACAAAGTTAAGGACAAAATGTGAAAATAAAAGTTTCCTATGATATAAATGTTATACATCATTTTCTTTTAAAAGTTATATATTTATATATTGGACAATTACTTTTTATATAGATTGGGTACTTAAATTCTCATAATCTCTAAATTTAAATTAGTTGATGGAGGTTTGAGATTTCAAAGATCCCTAATTGTAACTGAATGCTATCATAATTCATACTACTTCAAAAGCACTCGGATAATGATCGTTGATCAATTTTTCAAGACTTGAAATAATGGAATACAAAAAATGTGTTTGTTTTTTTAACTGTGTTCTTATTTGAGTAGATGGAAAGTGGGAAGGAGGAAAAGTAGGTAACTTAACAAATTTTTCTCATCTCCACTTTGTTCCTACTCAACCCAAGGAAGATCATGTGGATGAAAACGTGAACTCCAATTAATGAGAGTTGACCTGCAAATATCTACGAATTCATCTTCCCAAAAGAAAAGAAAAAGCAAACAACTGGCTATATTTATTTTTTTAGTAGGAGGTAACTCACATGTTAAATGGGTAATGAGTTGAAAAATAGAAAAGGGAGTATTAGAGAAGAAGAAAGAGAAAAACACAAATTAGGCATACAGCTATGTTTAAAATTCAACAGGGAGAGTTTCATTTTTGTGATTTTAGCCAACTTCATTAGATTAATTAATTAATCGATAAACCAATAGATAAATACATAAAATACAAGCTTAATGGGATAAAAATAGACAAGACAAAAATCAAATGATGGTAGCTCAGTTGGTGCATGAGAGCTAAGCAGGTGGGGTGAGAGCATGTGTTTGAATCTCTCCAGTACCACTTTTGGGAGGGGTTTAAAACCTTAATCCTGGACACGTCCCGAATCGGATTAGTTGCGAAGCAATGAATCGATTGGAATATTTTAAAAAAAAAAAATAGACAGACAATCCATGTTTAATGTTATTAATGGTAAACTTGGATGGAGAAAAATATTATAGAGGGTAACTGAGTAGAAAACTGACTTTTTATGTCTTGCATATTTTAAAAGTATTTTTTTATAAAAGTTAAAGTAATTTAGATTTTCTTAAAAATATTTAATGTTTGAAAAAAATATTTGACTTTTAGCTTGTGATTTTTTTAAAAACTAAAATTTTTAGTTTCTAAAAAAAACATGTTTTTAGGTTGTTTTTTTATAGAGATTTCTGTTTTTTTTTTAAGCAGAAAAAGGGCCTCTTTGAATGGGCTTCCAAAATAATTATTTTTTATGTCTTGCTTATTTTAGAATTTTTTTTTTTTTTTATAAAAGCTAAAGTTATTTAGATTTTTTTAAAAATATTTGACTTTTGATTTTAATTTTTTTTAAAAAGTTAAAATTTTTGACTTAAAAAAAAGGTTTTTGATTTTTTTTTATAACTTTTGTTTTTTTTCAAAAATAGGCATTCATACATATTTTTTCTGAAAAGTGATTTTTTTTCTAAAAAAATAATTTTTGAAGAAAAAAATTCATCCAAACGAACCCATACAAATAAACTTTGTAGTAGAAGGTTTTTTTTTTTTTTTTTGAAAAAATAGCTTTTGGTTAAAAAAAGATCGTCCAAACGAGCTATTAAGTATGAGTGTTTATCAACCGATCCAAACCGCAGTGACCGAATCGAAAAATCGATAACCAAATAAATCGAAAATCGAAAAAAATCGCAAATTTTAATTGGATTAGATCGGTTTTCGGATTGGTTGATGAAAACTGATCCAATATATTAATTCCCCTCTATCTACTTGGGTATTTCCCCAATCATAGCTCAAAAATTTCTAAACCCAAGATCCATTAAGCTGTAACACCCCAAATTCTAACAATTGATAATAGCATAAATAATTTCAATAATTTTTGTAAATAACAGCGGAAGTTCAAAATAATCAAATTTGGAAAGTGTTACTGCCGCACTTGTACTATGGACAGGTGCAAGGCTAAATTTATTACATTAAAAATAAAACCAAAGACTAAAGTTTAAATAAAGGAAATATGTCTTATGCATTTATTTAAATCTCATAAAATTTCTAAACTTAGAAACTAGCTAGAAATATAATATCCGAGTCGTGATCCTCGCTGCCCACAGCTAGCCCCATCCTTTGCAACATGCTTCACTGAAAATCTGCTCCCCGTGAAGGATCATTGCAGTTAAACAAACACAAAAGTCAGCAAAGCTGGTAATCCAAATCCGATATACAAAAATAAATAAATAAACAAAAAGGATGTAACTCATGATAATCCAATAAAATAATATAACTCAAAAATTCGAATCAAATGTCAACTTGTTATTAATTATATTAATATTTATTTAATCCATTTAGTCTATTTAGTGGGAAGAGAACCATGGTAGACCCGGGGAACCCTGCCAGTCTACCCTGTGACCCGGGAAACCCTGCCAGTCACAAACAAATCACTTTGGCCATAATCAATTCACATCTTCCTAGTGTGCACACCTCTTCCCAAAGTTGCTACTAGTATCCCGGGAAACCCTGCCAGACACCACTTTGGGAAGAACGGATATAATCTTTTTTCACATCAGTTTCACATCGGAGGCATAAAGCCCAAAAGTTGTGTTCATCACTTTGGGAGGTACCATCCCAAAGCTATCCTCCCACTATTAATTTTTTTTTTTATACAAACATAACAAAATTCCTCAATTTATTTCAAATATATGTAATATCTATTTTTTTGCAACTAACAATTAATTTCTAATTTATCAAAACATATATATATATATATATATATATATATATATATATATATATATATATTAGTGCCTCAATTTATAAAATAAAGCACAGGATTCAAAAGAAACAATTGTAACTAACAACATATACTGAAAGCATGTATTTGAAATAGGTTGATCACGTAAACCGAGAAAAATAACATTGCAAATATATGCATATAACTAATTTGCAAATTGAAAGAAACGATCAGCAACTACTTTAATGGAAAGTGACGCACAAAAATCGAGAAGGAGTTTTTTTTTGTTTTTGTTTTGTGAACAATGTTTATATATATAAAACCAACAACCATTACCATTGAATTCAATTAAAGAATTGCACATAAAACGAAAACGAAAGAAATTTGCAGTGAAGGTATATATGCAGTTCCGAGTTCGGCAGAAGCAAATTGAGGAAACATTTGTAATCGAATATATATATGCAGATAGTAATTATCAACAAAAATTGAATTTATAACGAACGTAATTATATATACAGGTCAACATAATTATTTGGGATTAGGATTACATACAATATTTTTCATATAAGACAACCCTATGATATATTTAGGATCATAATTACCCTATCAAAATTCATATAAAATTAACCTAAGACTTCTAAGGATTAGGATTACACATACCAAATTTGACATAAAATATAATCTAAAAATACCTAGGGATTAGGATTACCTGGTCTCCGTTTTCGCTAACTTTTAGAAGAAAAGAGTAATTTGGGGCAGAGAACCGGTTGATAAAAAAATATAAAGATTGAAAATAATTAAAATAAACTTTTTGGAGTGAGAAGAGAAAAAGAGTAGTAGAGAAGAGTGAATTGGTTTGGTTAGGCTAGGTCTCTATTTATAGTTGAAGTTTAGGGCTTATACATTACTGACTCAATGCTGACTCATCATATCTAAACAATTTATGTTTGTTGAGTCATCATATCTAAACAATTTATGTTTGTTAAGTCATCATATCTAAACAATTTATGTTTGTTGAGTCATCATATCTAAACAATTTATGTTTGTTGAGTCAATCCATGTTTGTTGATCAAACATTACCAATCAAATAATCAAACATTAAAGCATAATGATCAATCAAATAATAACAATTTATCACCCATTATTATTATTACTAATTTATAATTTATTACTATTATTAATTTATTGTATTATAAATTACTATTATTTTTCTGGGATATTACATTCTACCCTCCTTAAAAGAAGTTTCGTCCTCGAAACTTAAAAGTTTGAGCTTCTCAAATAACTAAAAGGCATAAGGTACTAGAATCTTAAAATTGTAGCACGTAAACAAATTAGCAAGCAAACAAATTAGCAAGTAGACAAAATATGAATTATAGGATAATATACGACGATTTTGAACATTTTTATGCCAATGAATTGGTAACTAATGTGTTGCTAACTCTTACCTCTCCCTAAAAGAAAAGTTTCGTCCCCGAAACTTAATTGCGTACCCTCTTCGAATAAAAACGGGTATTTATTGCGCATATCGTCTTCTACCTCCCATGTTGCTTCTTCTACCTTTTGACTCCTCCACAAAACTTTAACTAGTTTGATTGACTTATTTCTCAAAATTCTTTCACTTCTATCAAGAATTTTTACAGGACGTTCTTCATATGTGAGATTCTGATCTATCTTGATAGACTCAGGCTGAAGCTTGTGCAAAGGATCTGGTATATACTTCCGGAGTTGAGATACGTGGAAAACATCGTGTACATTCTCCAATTCCATTGGAAGAGCTAGTCTGTATGACACTTCACCAATTCGCTCAATGATCTCATATGGGCCAATATACTTTGGACTCAACTTGCCTTTCTTTCCAAATCTCATCACCCCCTTCATCGGTGATACTCTTAAGAATACTTTTTCTCCAGTCTCGAATTCTACTGGTCGTCGCCGTTGATCTGCATAAGACTTTTGTCGATCCTGAGCTGTTTTCATCTTTTCTTGAATCACTTTAACTTGTTCCATCGATTCTTGAATCATATCTGGACCCACAATGCCAGCTTCTCGAAAATCATTCCAACATCATGGGCTTCTGCACCTCCTATCGTACAATGCTTCGTAGGGTGCCATATCGATGCTCGCATGGTAGCTATTGTTGTAAGAGAATTCGACCAAAGGTAAACACTTATCCCAAGATTGATTGAATTCCAAAGCGCAGGCTCTTAACATGTCTTCAAGAGTTTGAATCGTCCTCTCCGTCTGTCCATCTGTAGCAGGATGAAAGGCTGTGCTATATTTGAGTTGGGTTCCAAAAGCTTGCTGAACCTTAATCCAGAAGTTTGATAAAAACCTTGTATCTCTATCTGAGACTATGTCCTTTGGGACTCCATGCAACCTCACTATATCTCGCACATAAGCATCGGCCAACTGGTTCAAACCCCATGTGTTTTTCATCGCAATGAACCTTGCAGTCTTAGACAACCTGTCAACTATGACCCAGATAGCATTCTTGTCTCCTCTAGTCAGAGGTAAACCCGTGACAAAATCCATAGAAATTGACTCCCATTTCTCCCTCGGAACTTCCAATGGTTGCAACACTCCTGCAGGTCGTTTGTGCTCAATTTTCACCTTTTGACAAGTAAGACACCTTGCTACAAATTCAGCTATTTCTCTCTTCATCCCAGGCCACCAAAAACTCTTCTTTAGATCTTTGTACATTTTTACTCCTCCTGGATGAACTGAGTAGGGCGTATTGTGTGCTTCTTCTAAAATCTTTCTCTTTATGCTTTCATTGTCTGGCACGCATAATCTACCCTTGAACTTCATTGTGCCACCTTCGTCAATTTTAAAGTCTACAGCTTCTCCTTGACTTTTCTTCTCCTTAATTCCTTGCAACAAAGAATCGGATGCTTGCGCTTCACGGATCTCATCAAAGATAGTTGGTTGAATGGTGAGAGCATTAAGCATAACTTTTAGATCCGTGGGTAGAAATATTTCAATCTCCAACCTCCTGAACTCTTCATATAATTCATTGGGTACTACAAAAGCATTAAGGGTATGTCTCGATTTCCTACTAAGTGCATCGGCCACTACATTGGCTTTGCCTTCGTGGTATTGGATCTCGAGATCATAATCCTTAATGAGTTCTAACCACCTCCTTTGCCTCATGTTAAGCTCCTTCTGGGTGAAGATATACTTCAAGCTCTTGTGATCCGTGTACACCTTACAAGTGGAGCCATATAAATAATGCCTCCATATTTTCAGAGCAAAAACCACAGCAGCCAACTCCAAATCATGGGTGGGATAATTTTCTTCATGCGACTTCAACTGCCTTGAGGCATACGATATCACCTTTCCGTGTTGCATCAGAACACAACCAAGTCCATTTTTGGAAGCATCACTAAAGATCTCAAACCCACTTGTTCCTGATGGCAATGTTAAAACCGGAGCTGAAGTAAGACGCTTCTTGAGTTCTTGAAAAGAGACCTCACAAAATTCATCCCAGTGAAACTTCGTTGTTTTACGTATTAACCTTGTCATTGGCTGAGCTGTCTTCGAGAAATCCTTCACAAACCTTCTATAATAACCTGCCAAACCGAGAAAACTCCTGACTTCCGCAATATTTGTAGGCCTAGGCCATTCAGTGATAGCTTTAATCTTCGCTGGATCAACAGAAACTCCTTCTTGAGATATTACATGACCCAAAAAGGCAACCTTCTCCAGCCAAAACTCACATTTTGAGAGTTTTGCATACCATTTATTCTCTCTTAGAATATCCAATACAATCCTCAGATGTTGCTCATGCTCTTCCCTCGTCATGGAATACACCAAAATATCATCTATGAAGACCACCACGAATTGATCTAAGTATTGCTTGAAGGTTCTATTCATCTGATCCATAAAAGCTGCCGGAGCATTCGTTAAGCCAAAAGGCATGACCGTAAACTCATAGTGCCCATATCTGGTACGAAAGGCCGTCTTTGGGATGTCGTCTTCCTTGATTCGTACTTGATGATATCCAGTCCTCAAATCTATCTTTGAGAACATACCTGCTCCTTTCAATTGATCAAACAAGTCTTCAATCCTTGGCAATGGGTATTTGTTCTTTATGGTCACCATGTTCAGATCCCTATAATCAATACACAACCTCATACTCCCATCTTTCTTTCGCACAAACAAAACTGGAGCTCCCCACGGCGAAACACTCGGCCTTATGTACCCCTTGTTTAACAGTTCTTCAAGTTGGGTTTTTAACTCCTTCAATTCTGCCGGAGCCATCCTATATGGTGCTTTTGATATCGGAGCAGTACCGGGCATAAGATCGACAGCAAACTCTACTTCTCTAATAGGTGGCATACCAGGAATCTCTTCGGGAAAAACATCTGCATACTCTTTGACCACGGGTATTTGTTCAATCTTCTCCTCGAGAGTCAAGTCGCGTACGTTGCTTAGCCCTATACTTGCTAAGCCAATCCATTCCCAAAATAACATCGAAATCCGCCAAGTCAAACTGGACTAGATCAGCTGGTAGCTCAGAACCAGCTATACTAATCAGGATATTTTCATAAACATTGGAGCAAGAGACAACAGCTCCAGAGGGTAAAGTAATATTGGTTGAGAAGGTAGAAGATGGTACCATTCTCGTTTTCTCCACAAAAGAGGATGAAATAAAGGAGAGCGATGCACCAGTGTCA
>NW_026895165.1:0-14318 GCF_033153095.1 Gastrolobium bilobum | reverse complement strand
CAATATAGTGAACAAAATATGTATGTTTGAATTTCTGTTCACACTTGAGGATTCTTTGCATTCTCCTTAATCTCAGCTTTCTGTTCACACTAGAGGATGTCTATAAAACTTACTTCTTTTCGATATAGTGAACAAAATATGTATGTTTGAATTTCTGTTCACACTAGAGGATTCTTTCCGTTTTAATGTAAAAAAAACTTTTGAAAATTAGCTGAGGTGTCGCATTCTCCTTAAATCTCAGCTTTCTGTTCACGCTAGAGGATGTCTTGAAAACTTACTTATTTTCAATATAGTGAACAAAATATGTATGTTTGAATTTCTGTTCACACTAGAGGATTCTTTCCGTTTTAATGTAAAAAAAACTTTTGAAAATTAGCTGAGGTGTCGCATTCTCCTTAAATCTCAGCTTTCTGTTCACGCTAGAGGATGTCTATAAAACTTACTTCTTTTCGATATAGTGAACAAAATATGTATGTTTGAATTTCTGTTCACACTAGAGGATTCTTTCCGTTTTAATGTAAAAAAAACTTTTGAAAATTAGCTGAGGTGTCGCATTCTCCTTAAATCTCAGCTTTCTGTTCACGCTAGAGGATGTCTATAAAACTTACTTCTTTTCGATATAGTGAACAAAATATGTATGTTTGAATTTCTGTTCACACTAGAGGATTCTTTCCGTTTTAATGTAAAAAAAACTTTTGAAAATTAGCTGAGGTGTCGCATTCTCCTTAAATCTCAGCTTTCTGTTCACGCTAGAGGATGTCTTGAAAACTTACTTATTTTCAATATAGTGAACAAAATATGTATGTTTGAATTTCTGTTCACACTAGAGGATTCTTTCCGTTTTAATGTAAAAAAAACTTTTGAAAATTAGCTGAGGTGTCGCATTCTCCTTAATCTCAGCTTTCTGTTCACACTAGAGGATGTCTATAAAACTTACTTCTTTTCGATATAGTGAACAAAATATGTATGTTTGAATTTCTGTTCACACTAGAGGATTCTTTCCGTTTTAATCTTACTTATTTTGAATATAGTGAACAAAATATGTATGTTTGAATTTCTGTTCACACTAAAGGATTCTTTCCGTTTTAATGTAAAATAAACTTTTGAAAATTAGCTGAGGTGTCGCATTCTCCATAAATCTCAGCTTTCTGTTCAACTAGAGGATGTCTTGAAACTTACTTCTTTTCCATGTAGTGAACAAAATATGTATGTTTGAATTTCTGTTCACACTAGAGGATTCTTTCCGTTTTAATGTAAAAAAAACTTTTGAAAATTAGTGTCGCATTCTCCTTAATCTCAGCTTTCTGTTCACGCTAGAGGATGTCTATAAAACTTACTTCTTTTCGATATAGTGAACAAAATATGTATGTTTGAATTTCTGTTCACACTAGAGGATTCTTTCCGTTTTAATGTAAAAAAAACTTTTGAAAATTAGCTGAGGTGTCGCATTCTCCTTAAATCTCAGCTTTCTGTTCACACTAGAGGATGTCTATAAAACTTACTTCTTTTCGATATAGTGAACAAAATATGTATGTTTGAATTTCTGTTCACACTAGAGGATTCTTTCCGTTTTAATGTAAAAAAAACTTTTGAAAATTAGCTGAGGTGTCGCATTCTCCTTAAATCTCAGCTTTCTGTTCACGCTAGAGGATGTCTTGAAAACTTACTTATTTTCAATATAGTGAACAAAATATGTATGTTTGAATTTCTGTTCACACTAGAGGATTCTTTCCGTTTTAATGTAAAAAAAACTTTTGAAAATTAGCTGAGGTGTCGCATTCTCCTTAATCTCAGCTTTCTGTTCACACTAGAGGATGTCTATAAAACTTACTTCTTTTCGATATAGTGAACAAAATATGTATGTTTGAATTTCTGTTCACACTAGAGGATTCTTTCCGTTTTAATGTAAAAAAAACTTTTGAAAATTAGCTGAGGTGTCGCATTCTCCTTAAATCTCAGCTTTCTGTTCACACTAGAGGATGTCTATAAAACTTACTTCTTTTCGATATAGTGAACAAAATATGTATGTTTGAATTTCTGTTCACACTAGAGGATTCTTTCCGTTTTAATGTAAAAAAAACTTTTGAAAATTAGCTGAGGTGTCGCATTCTCCTTAAATCTCAGCTTTCTGTTCACACTAGAGGATGTCTATAAAACTTACTTCTTTTCAATATAGTGAACAAAATATGTATGTTTGAATTTCTGTTCACACTAGAGGATTCTTTCCGTTTTAATGTAAAAAAAACTTTTGAAAATTAGCTGAGGTGTCGCATTCTCCTTAATCTCAGCTTTCTGTTCACACTAGAGGATGTCTATAAAACTTACTTCTTTTCGATATAGTGAACAAAATATGTATGTTTGAATTTCTGTTCACACTAGAGGATTCTTTCCGTTTTAATGTAAAAAAAACTTTTGAAAATTAGCTGAGGTGTCGCATTCTTCTTAAATCTCAGCTTTCTGTTCACGCTAGAGGATGTCTATAAAACTTACTTCTTTTCGATATAGTGAACAAAATATGTATGTTTGAATTTCTGTTCACACTAGAGGATTCTTTCCGTTTTAATGTAAAAAAAACTTTTGAAAATTAGCTGAGGTGTCGCATTCTCCTTAAATCTCAGCTTTCTGTTCACGCTAGAGGATGTCTTGAAAACTTACTTATTTTCAATATAGTGAACAAAATATGTATGTTTGAATTTCTGTTCACACTAGAGGATTCTTTCCGTTTTAATGTAAAAAAAACTTTTGAAAATTAGCTGAGGTGTCGCATTCTCCTTAAATCTCAGCTTTCTGTTCACGCTAGAGGATGTCTATAAAACTTACTTCTTTTCGATATAGTGAACAAAATATGTATGTTTGAATTTCTGTTCACACTAGAGGATTCTTTCCGTTTTAATGTAAAAAAAACTTTTGAAAATTAGCTGAGGTGTCGCATTCTCCTTAATCTCAGCTTTCTGTTCATCTCAGCTTTCTGTTCACGCTAGAGGATGTCTTGAAAACTTACTTATTTTCAATATAGTGAACAAAATATGTATGTTTGAAATTCTGTTCACACTAGAGGATTCTTTCCGTTTTAATGTAAAAAAAACTTTTGAAAATTAGCTGAGGTGTCGCATTCTCCTTAATCTCAGCTTTCTGTTCACACTAGAGGATGTCTATAAAACTTACTTCTTTTCGATATAGTGAACAAAATATGTATGTTTGAATTTCTGTTCACACTAGAGGATTCTTTCCGTTTTAATGTAAAAAAAACTTTTGAAAATTAGCTGAGGTGTCGCATTCTCCTTAAATCTTAGCTTTCTGTTCACACTAGAGGATGTCTTGAAAACTTACTTCTTTTCCATGCAGTGAACAAAATATGTATGTTTGAATTTCTGTTCACACTAGAGGATTCTTTCCGTTTTAATGTAAAAAAAACTTTTGAAAATTAGCTGAGGTGTCGCATTCTCCTCCTTATCTCAGCTTTCTGTTCACGCTAGAGGATGTCTTGAGAACTTACTTATTTTCAATATAGTGAACAAAATATGTATGTTTGAATTTCTGTTCACACTAGAGGATTCTTTCCGTTTTAATGTAAAAAGAACTTTTGAAAATTAGCTGAGGTGTCGCATTCTCCTTAATCTCAGCTTTCTGTTCACACTAGAGGATGTCTATAAAACTTACTTCTTTTCGATATAGTGAACAAAATATGTATGTTTGAATTTCTGTTCACACTAGAGGATTCTTTCCGTTTTAATGTAAAAAAAACTTTTGAAAATTAGCTGAGGTGTCGCATTCTCCTTAAATCTTAGCTTTCTGTTCACACTAGAGGATGTCTATAAAAACTTACTTCTTTTCCATATAGTGAACAAAATATGTATGTTTGAATTTCTGTTCACACTAGAGGATTCTTTCCGTTTTAATGTAAAAAAAACTTTTGAAAATTAGCTGAGGTGTCGCATTCTCCTTAAATCTCAGCTTTCTGTTCACGCTAGAGGATGTCTATAAAACTTACTTCTTTTCGATATAGTGAACAAAATATGTATGTTTGAATTTCTGTTCACACTAGAGGATTCTTTCCGTTTTAATGTAAAAAAAACTTTTGAAAATTAGCTGAGGTGTCGCATTCTCCTTAAATCTCAGCTTTCTGTTCACGCTAGAGGATGTCTTGAAAACTTACTTATTTTCAATATAGTGAACAAAATATGTATGTTTGAATTTCTGTTCACACTAGAGGATTCTTTCCGTTTTAATGTAAAAAAAACTTTTGAAAATTAGCTGAGGTGTCGCATTCTCCTTAATCTCAGCTTTCTGTTCACACTAGAGGATGTCTATAAAACTTACTTCTTTTCGATATAGTGAACAAAATATGTATGTTTGAATTTCTGTTCACACTAGAGGATTCTTTCCGTTTTAATGTAAAAAAAACTTTTGAAAATTAGCTGAGGTGTCGCACTCTCCTTAAATCTCAGCTTTCTGTTCACGCTAGAGGATGTCTTGAAAACTTACTTATTTTCAATATAGTGAACAAAATATGTATGTTTGAATTTCTGTTCACACTAGAGGATTCTTTCCGTTTTAATGTAAAAAAAGCTTTTGAAAATTAGCTGAGGTGTCGCATTCTCCTTAATCTCAGCTTTCTGTTCACACTAGAGGATGTCTATAAAACTTACTTCTTTTCGATATAGTGAACAAAATATGTATGTTTGAATTTCTGTTCACACTAGAGGATTCTTTCCGTTTTAATGTAAAAAAAACTTTTGAAAATTAGCTGAGGTGTCGCATTCTCCTTAAATCTTAGCTTTCTGTTCACACTAGAGGATGTCTATAAAACTTACTTCTTTTCGATATAGTGAACAAAATATGTATGTTTGAATTTCTGTTCACACTAGAGGATTCTTTCCGTTTTAATGTAAAAAAAACTTTTGAAAATTAGCTGAGGTGTCGCATTCTCCTTAAATCTCAGCTTTCTGTTCACGCTAGAGGATGTCTTGAAAACTTACTTATTTTCAATATAGTGAACAAAATATGTATGTTTGAATTTCTGTTCACACTAGAGGATTCTTTCCGTTTTAATGTAAAAAAAACTTTTGAAAATTAGCTGAGGTGTCGCATTCTCCTTAAATCTCAGCTTTCTGTTCACACTAGAGGATGTCTATAAAACTTACTTCTTTTCGATATAGTGAACAAAATATGTATGTTTGAATTTCTGTTCACACTAGAGGATTCTTTCCGTTTTAATGTAAAAAAAACTTTTGAAAATTAGCTGAGGTGTCGCATTCTCCTTAAATCTTAGCTTTCTGTTCACACTAGAGGATGTCTTGAAAACTTACTTCTTTTCCATGCAGTGAACAAAATATGTATGTTTGAATTTCTGTTCACACTAGAGGATTCTTTCCGTTTTAATGTAAAAAAAACTTTTGAAAATTAGCTGAGGTGTCGCATTCTCCTTAAATCTCAGCTTTCTGTTCACGCTAGAGGATCTCTATAAAACTTACTTCTTTTCGATATAGTGAACAAAATATGTATGTTTGAATTTCTGTTCACACTAGAGGATTCTTTCCGTTTTAATGTAAAAAAACTTTTGAAAATTAGCTGAGGTGTCGCATTCTCCTTAAATCTCAGCTTTCTGTTCACGCTAGAGGATGTCTATAAAACTTACTTCTTTTCGATATAGTGAACAAAATATGTATGTTTGAATTTCTGTTCACACTAGAGGATTCTTTCCGTTTTAATGTAAAAAAAACTTTTGAAAATTAGCTGAGGTGTCGCATTCTCCTTAAATCTCAGCTTTCTGTTCACGCTAGAGGATGTCTTGAAAACTTACTTATTTTCAATATAGTGAACAAAATATGTATGTTTGAATTTCTGTTCACACTAGAGGATTCTTTCCGTTTTAATGTAAAAAAAACTTTTGAAAATTAGCTGAGGTGTCGCATTCTCCTTAAATCTCAGCTTTCTGTTCACACTAGAGGATGTCTTGAAAACTTACTTCTTTTCCATGTAGTGAACAAAATATGTATGTTTGAATTTCTGTTCACACTAGAGGATTCTTTCCGTTTTAATGTAAAAAAAACTTTTGAAAATTAGCTGAGGTGTCGCATTCTCCTTAAATCTCAGCTTTCTGTTCACGCTAGAGGATGTCTTGAAAACTTACTTATTTTGAATATAGTGAACAAAATATGTATGTTTGAATTTCTGTTCACACTAAAGGATTCTTTCCGTTTTAATGTAAAAAAAACTTTTGAAAATTAGCAGAGGTGTCGCATTCTCCTTAAATCTCAGATTTCTGTTCACACTAGAGGATGTCTTGAAACTTACTTCTTTTCCATGCAGTGAACAAAATATGTATGTTTGAATTTCTGTTCACACTAGAGGATTCTTTCCGTTTTAATGTAAAAAAACTTTTGAAAATTAGCTGAGGTGTCGCATTCTCCTTAAATCTCAGCTTTCTGTTCACGCTAGAGGATGTCTATAAAACTTACTTCTTTTCGATATAGTGAACAAAATATGTATGTTTGAATTTCTGTTCACACTAGAGGATTCTTTCCGTTTTAATGTAAAAAAAACTTTTGAAAATTAGCTGAGGTGTCGCATTCTCCTTAAATCTCAGCTTTCTGTTCACGCTAGAGGATGTCTTGAAAACTTACTTATTTTCAATATAGTGAACAAAATATGTATGTTTGAATTTCTGTTCACACTAGAGGATTCTTTCCGTTTTAATGTAAAAAAAACTTTTGAAAATTAGCTGAGGTGTCGCATTCTCCTTAAATCTCAGCTTTCTGTTCACACTAGAGGATGTCTTGAAAACTTACTTCTTTTCCATGTAGTGAACAAAATATGTATGTTTGAATTTCTGTTCACACTAGAGGATTCTTTCCGTTTTAATGTAAAAAAAACTTTTGAAAATTAGCTGAGGTGTCGCATTCTCCTTAAATCTCAGCTTTCTGTTCACGCTAGAGGATGTCTTGAAAACTTACTTATTTGAATATAGTGAACAAAATATGTATGTTTGAATTTCTGTTCACACTAAAGGATTCTTTCCGTTTTAATGTAAAAAAAACTTTTGAAAATTAGCAGAGGTGTCGCATTCTCCTTAAATCTCAGATTTCTGTTCACACTAGAGGATGTCTTGAAACTTACTTCTTTTCCATGCAGTGAACAAAATATGTATGTTTGAATTTCTGTTCACACTAGAGGATTCTTTCCGTTTTAATGTAAAAAAACTTTTGAAAATTAGCTGAGGTGTCGCATTCTCCTTAAATCTCAGCTTTCTGTTCACGCTAGAGGATGTCTATAAAACTTACTTCTTTTCGATATAGTGAACAAAATATGTATGTTTGAATTTCTGTTCACACTAGAGGATTCTTTCCGTTTTAATGTAAAAAAAACTTTTGAAAATTAGCTGAGGTGTCGCATTCTCCTTAAATCTCAGCTTTCTGTTCACGCTAGAGGATGTCTTGAAAACTTACTTATTTTCAATAGTGAACAAAATATGTATGTTTGAATTTCTGTTCACACTAGAGGATTCTTTCCGTTTTAATGTAAAAAAAACTTTTGAAAATTAGCTGAGGTGTCGCATTCTCCTTAAATCTCAGCTTTCTGTTCACACTAGAGGATGTCTTGAAAACTTACTTCTTTTCCATATAGTGAACAAAATATGTATGTTTGAATTTCTGTTCACACTAGAGGATTCTTTCCGTTTTAATGTAAAAAAAACTTTTGAAAATTAGCTGAGGTGTCGCATTCTCCTTAAATCTCAGCTTTCTGTTCACGCTAGAGGATGTCTTGAAAACTTACTTATTTTGAATATAGTGAACAAAATATGTATGTTTGAATTTCTGTTCACACTAAAGGATTCTTTCCGTTTTAATGTAAAAAAAACTTTTGAAAATTAGCAGAGGTGTCGCATTCTCCTTAAATCTCAGCTTTCTGTTCACGCTAGAGGATGTCTTGAAAACTTACTTATTTTCAATATAGTGAACAAAATATGTATGTTTGAATTTCTGTTCACACTAGAGGATTCTTTCCGTTTTAATGTAAAAATAACTTTTGAAAATTAGCTGAGGTGTCGCATTCTCCTTAATCTCAGCTTTCTGTTCACACTAGAGGATGTCTATAAAACTTACTTCTTTTCGATATAGTGAACAAAATATGTATGTTTGAATTTCTGTTCACACTAGAGGATTCTTTCCGTTTTAATGTAAAAAAAACTTTTGAAAATTAGCTGAGGTGTCGCATTCTCCTTAAATCTCAGCTTTCTGTTCACACTAGAGGATGTCTTGAAAACTTACTTCTTTTCCATGCAGTGAACAAAATATGTATGTTTGAATTTCTGTTCACACTAGAGGATTCTTTCCGTTTTAATGTAAAAAAAACTTTTGAAAATTAGCTGAGGTGTCGCATTCTCCTTAAATCTCAGCTTTCTGTTCACGCTAGAGGATGTCTTAAAACTTACTTCTTTTCGATATAGTGAACAAAATATGTATGTTTGAATTTCTGTTCACACTAGAGGATTCTTTCCGTTTTAATGTAAAAAAAACTTTTGAAAATTAGCTGAGGTGTCGCATTCTCCTTAAATCTCAGCTTTCTGTTCACGCTAGAGGATGTCTTGAAAACTTACTTATTTTGAATATAGTGAACAAAATATGTATGTTTGAATTTCTGTTCACACTAAAGGATTCTTTCCGTTTTAATGTAAAAAAAACGTTTGAAAATTAGCTGAGGTGTCGCATTCTCCTTGAATCTCAGCTTTCTGTTCACACTAGAGGATGTCTTGAAAACTTACTTATTTTCAATATAGTGAACAAAATATGTATGTTTGAATTTCTGTTCACACTAGAGGATTCTTTCCGTTTTAATGTAAAAAAAACTTTTGAAAATTAGCTGAGGTGTCGCATTCTCCTTAAATCTCAGCTTTCTGTTCACGCTAGAGGATGTCTATAAAACTTACTTCTTTTCGATATAGTGAACAAAATATGTATGTTTGAATTTCTGTTCACACTAGAGGATTCTTTCCGTTTTAATGTAAAAAAAACTTTTGAAAATTAGCTGAGGTGTCGCATTCTCCTTAAATCTCAGCTTTCTGTTCACACTAGAGGATGTCTTGAAAACTTACTTCTTTTCCATATAGTGAACAAAATATGTATGTTTGAATTTCTGTTCACACTAGAGGATTCTTTCCGTTTTAATGTAAAAAAAACTTTTGAAAATTAGCTGAGGTGTCGCATTCTCCTTAAATCTCAGCTTTCTGTTCACACTAGAGGATGTCTTGAAAACTTACTTCTTTTCCATGTAGTGAACAAAATATGTATGTTTGAATTTCTGTTCACACTAGAGGATTCTTTCCGTTTTAATGTAAAAAAAACTTTTGAAAATTAGCTGAGGTGTCGCATTCTCCTTAAATCTCAGCTTTCTGTTCACGCTAGAGGATGTCTTGAAAACTTACTTATTTTGAATATAGTGAACAAAATATGTATGTTTGAATTTCTGTTCACACTAAAGGATTCTTTCCGTTTTAATGTAAAAAAAACTTTTGAAAATTAGCAGAGGTGTCGCATTCTCCTTAAATCTCAGATTTCTGTTCACACTAGAGGATGTCTTGAAACTTACTTCTTTTCCATGTAGTGAACAAAATATGTATGTTTGAATTTCTGTTCACACTAGAGGATTCTTTCCGTTTTAATGTAAAAAAAACTTTTGAAAATTAGCTGAGGTGTCGCATTCTCCTTAAATCTCAGCTTTCTGTTCACGCTAGAGGATGTCTTGAAAACTTACTTATTTTCGATATAGTAAACAAAATATGTATGTTTGAATTTCTGTTCACACTAGAGGATTCTTTCCGTTTTAATGTAAAAAAAACTTTTGAAAATTAGCTGAGGTGTCGCATTCTCCTTAAATCTCAGCTTTCTGTTCACGCTAGAGGATGTCTTGAAAACTTACTTCTTTTCGATATAGTGAACAAAATATGTATGTTTGAATTTCTGTTCACACTAGAGGATTCTTTCCGTTTTAATGTAAAAAAAACTTTTGAAAATTAGCTGAGGTGTCGCACTCTCCTTAAATCTCAGCTTTCTGTTCACGCTAGAGGATGTCTTGAAAACTTACTTATTTTCAATATAGTGAACAAAATATGTATGTTTGAATTTCTGTTCACACTAGAGGATTCTTTCCGTTTTAATGTAAAAAAAACTTTTGAAAATTAGCTGAGGTGTCGCATTCTCCTTAATCTCAGCTTTCTGTTCACACTAGAGGATGTCTATAAAACTTACTTCTTTTCGATATAGTGAACAAAATATGTATGTTTGAATTTCTGTTCACACTAGAGGATTCTTTCCGTTTTAATGTAAAAAAAACTTTTGAAAATTAGCTGAGGTGTCGCATTCTCCTTAAATCTCAGCTTTCTGTTCACACTAGAGGATGTCTTGAAAACTTACTTCTTTTCCATGCAGTGAACAAAATATGTATGTTTGAATTTCTGTTCACACTAGAGGATTCTTTCCGTTTTAATGTAAAAAAAACTTTTGAAAATTAGCTGAGGTGTCGCATTCTCCTTAAATCTCAGCTTTCTGTTCACGCTAGAGGATGTCTTAAAAACTTACTTATTTTGATATAGTGAACAAAATATGTATGTTTGAATTTCTGTTCACACTAGAGGATTCTTTCCGTTTTAATGTAAAAAAAACTTTTGAAAATTAGCTGAGGTGTCGCATTCTCCTTAAATCTCAGCTTTCTGTTCACACTAGAGGATGTCTTGAAAACTTACTTATTTTCAATATAGTGAACAAAATATGTATGTTTGAATTTCTGTTCACACTAGAGGATTCTTTCCGTTTTAATGTAAAAAAAACTTTTGAAAATTAGCTGAGGTGTCGCATTCTCCTTAAATCTCAGCTTTCTGTTCACGCTAGAGGATGTCTTGAAAACTTACTTCTTTTCCGTGTAGTGAACAAAATATGTATGTTTGAATTTTAGTTCACTAGAGGATTCTTTCCGTTTTAATGTAAAAAAAACTTTTGAAAATTAGCTGAGGTGTCGCATTCTCCTTAAATCTCAGCTTTCTGTTCACGCTAGAGGATGTCTTGAAAACTTACTTATTTTCAATATAGTGAACAAAATATGTATGTTTGAATTTCTGTTCACACTAGAGGATTCTTTCCGTTTTAATGTAAAAAAAACTTTTGAAAATTAGCTTAGGTGTCGCATTCTCCTTAAATCTCAGCTTTCTGTTCACACTAGAGGATGTCTTGAAAACTTACTTATTTTCAATATAGTGAACAAAATATGTATGTTTGAATTTCTGTTCACACTAGAGGATTCTTTCCGTTTTAATGTAAAAAAAAAACTTTTGAAAATTAGCTGAGGTGTCGCATTCTCCTTAATCTCAGCTTTCTGTTCACACTAGAGGATGTCTATAAAACTTACTTCTTTTCCATGTAGTGAACAAAATATGTATGTTTGAATTTCTGTTCACACTAGAGGATTCTTTCCGTTTTAATGTAAAAAAAACTTTTGAAAATTAGCTGAGGTGTCGCATTCTCCTTAAATCTCAGCTTTCTGTTCACGCTAGAGGATGTCTTGAAAACTTACTTATTTTGAATATAGTGAACAAAATATGTATGTTTGAATTTCTGTTCACACTAAAGGATTCTTTCCGTTTTAATGTAAAAAAAACTTTTGAAAATTAGCAGAGGTGTCGCATTCTCCTTAAATCTCAGATTTCTGTTCACACTAGAGGATGTCTTGAAACTTACTTCTTTTCTATGCAGTGAACAAAATATGTATGTTTGAATTTCTGTTCACACTAGAGGATTCTTTCCGTTTTAATGTAAAAAAACTTTTGAAAATTAGCTGAGGTGTCGCATTCTCCTTAAATCTCAGCTTTCTGTTCACGCTAGAGGATGTCTATAAAACTTACTTCTTTTCGATATAGTGAACAAAATATGTATGTTTGAATTTCTGTTCACACTAGAGGATTCTTTCCGTTTTAATGTAAAAAAAACTTTTGAAAATTAGCTGAGGTGTCGCATTCTCCTTAAATCTCAGCTTTCTGTTCACACTAGAGGATGTCAAAACTTACTTCTTTTCCATATAGTGAACAAAATATGTATGTTTGAATTTCTGTTCACACTAGAGGATTCTTTCCGTTTTAATGTAAAAAAAACTTTTGAAAATTAGCTTGTCGCATTCTCCTTAAATCTCAGCTTTCTGTTCACACTAGAGGATGTCAAAACTTACTTATATAGTGAACAAAATATGTATGTTTGAATTTCTGTTCACACTAGAGGATTCTTTCCGTTTTAATGTAAAAAAAACTTTTGAAAATTAGCTGAGGTGTCGCATTCTCCTTAAATCTCAGCTTTCTGTTCACGCTAGAGGATGTCTTGAAAACTTACTTATTTTGAATATAGTGAACAAAATATGTATGTTTGAATTTCTGTTCACACTACAGGATTCTTTCCGTTTTAATGTAAAAAAAACTTTTGAAAATTAGCAGAGGTGTCGCATTCTCCTTAAATCTCAGATTTCTGTTCACACTAGAGGATGTCTTGAAAACTTACTTATTTTCAATATAGTGAACAAAATATGTATGTTTGAATTTCTGTTCACACTAGAGGATTCTTTCCGTTTTAATGTAAAAAAAACTTTTGAAAATTAGCTGAGGTGTCGCATTCTCCTTAAATCTCAGCTTTCTGTTCACGCTAGAGGATGTCTTGAAAACTTACTTATTTTCAATATAGTGAACAAAATATGTATGTTTGAATTTCTGTTCACACTAGAGGATTCTTTCCGTTTTAATGTAAAAAAAACTTTTGAAAATTAGCTGAGGTGTCGCATTCTCCTTAAATCTCAGCTTTCTGTTCACACTAGAGGATGTCCTTAAAACTTACTTCTTTTCCATGTAGTGAACAAAATATGTATGTGTGAATTTCTGTTCACACTAGAGGATTCCGTTTTAATGTAAAAAAAACTTTTGAAAATTAGCTGAGGTGTCGCATTCTCCTTAAATCTCAGCTTTCTGTTCACGCTAGAGGATGTCTTGAAAACTTACTTATTTTGAATATAGTGAACAAAATATGTATGTTTGAATTTCTGTTCACACTAAAGGATTCTTTCCGTTTTAATGTAAAAAAAACTTTTGAAAATTAGCAGAGGTGTCGCATTCTCCTTAAATCTCAGATTTCTGTTCACACTAGAGGATGTCTTGAAACTTACTTCTTTTCTATGCAGTGAACAAAATATGTATGTTTGAATTTCTGTTCACACTAGAGGATTCTTTCCGTTTTAATGTAAAAAAACTTTTGAAAATTAGCTGAGGTGTCGCATTCTCCTTAAATCTCAGCTTTCTGTTCACGCTAGAGGATGTCTATAAAACTTACTTCTTTTCGATATAGTGAACAAAATATGTATGTTTGAATTTCTGAATGTAAAAAAAACTTTTGAAAATTAGCTGAGGTGTCGCATTCTCCTTAAATCTCAGCTTTCTGTTCACACTAGAGGATGTCTTGAAAACTTACTTCTTTTCCATATAGTGAACAAAATATGTATGTTTGAATTTCTGTTCACACTAGAGGATTCTTTCCGTTTTAATGTAAAAAAAACTTTTGAAAATTAGCTGAGGTGTCGCATTCTCCTTAAATCTCAGCTTTCTGTTCACGCTAGAGGATGTCTTGAAAACTTACTTATTTTCGATATAGTGAACAAAATATGTATGTTTGAATTTCTGTTCACACTAGAGGATTCTTTCCGTTTTAATGTAAAAAAAACTTTTGAAAATTAGCTGAGGTGTCGCATTCTCCTTAAATCTCAGCTTTCTGTTCACGCTAGAGGATGTCTTGAAAACTTACTTATTTTCAATATAGTGAACAAAATATGTATGTTTGAATTTCTGTTCACACTAGAGGATTCTTTCCGTTTTAATGTAAAAAAAACTTTTGAAAATTAGCTGAGGTGTCGCATTCTCCTTAAATCTTAGCTTTCTGTTCACACTAGAGGATGTCTTGAAAACTTACTTCTTTTCCATGTAGTGAACAAAATATGTATGTTTGAATTTCTGTTCACACTAGAGGATTCTTTCCGTTTTAATGTAAAAAAAACTTTTGAAAATTAGCTGAGGTGTCGCATTCTCCTTAAATCTCAGCTTTCTGTTCACGCTAGAGGATGTCTTGAAAACTTACTTATTTTCAATATAGTGAACAAAATATGTATGTTTGAATTTCTGTTCACACTAAAGGATTCTTTCCGTTTTAATGTAAAAAAAACTTTTGAAAATTAGCAGAGGTGTCGCATTCTCCTTAAATCTCAGATTTTTGTTCACACTAGAGGATGTCTTGAAACTTACT
>NW_026895164.1:0-14431 GCF_033153095.1 Gastrolobium bilobum | reverse complement strand
TCAAACCTCTCAGTGATTTAACATCACCCACTGTCTTCAATAACAAATTAATCACACACTAAACTTAAACAACTATTAAGCTCCTCTTATATACTTTTTAAAAGCAGAGGCAAAGTAATAATACTGAGTGAACTGAAACTGAGCTTCTAAGATTCATTCAGTTATAAAAAACTTATCACTACAAACAAAAGTAACAATACAGATACAATGAATAAACCATAGACTATAGAGCACAAACAAATACATGACGTACACTAATATTAATAATGAGGATTTAACACACTTAAAATAAAAGGTAGAACCAACGGAAATGAAATGAAATAAAAGCAGGAGCTGCTTGTAGTTGGTAGCTGGTTGAACAAGATCTTCAACAGTATTGTTAAGTTAGCCTTGATTGAAGAGAAGAGAAGAGAAGAGAAGGGGGCTAGGCTTAGGGGTTTTCTTTGGTGGAGAGCCCGCCCAATTTTAGATGAAAAATCTTTGAAAATTGTAAATTGTAAATTTGTTCTGAGATGAGAGAGACTAAGAGCAATGGTATTATTTTGATATTTTGTTTTGCTGAAATCAAAATTATAATAAAACTTTAAATTATAATATTTGCGCGTGGTCAAGTGTCCAAAGCACATTACATTGATTTGCATTGGAGAGGGCCACACTTGACTTGACAATCAGACACTACACTACACTGAGTAAAAGCAATGCAATAAATGGACTTGGGTCGGGTGTTATTTTCAGCAGCATCATCTTTTAATATATCTGATTCTATATCCTATACTATACTACCGTAGAAGGAGAGGAGGGGGGAATAAATTATTATTATTAACTACTCAATGAAAGAATTAAATTATAGAACAGTTTCGGATCTTAAAAAAATTATTTAGAAAGTATCTCATAGACTTTCTTTTACATAGAGGGCCTATAAACTTATAGGCCGACCTATTTTATATTATTTATTTTAAATTAAATAAATAAATTATTATTTTAATGGTTTTGAATAATAAAATTATATTATTTTAATTATTTTCTTTAATTATTGAACGTCTTGTAGGCTTAAACAGGCTAACAAGTCTATGTCAAGACTTTTGTTTTTTAAATATACGTCATGCTAAATTTATAATTTGGGCGTGCACAAGCTAACGAATCTGGCCATGCCTAAAGTATTTTACATGTGTCTGACCTATTTAAGCTAAAGCCTATCTCTATCCAGCCTATTTACACCCCCTACTTTTAACAATGGTTTTTCGTTGTTGATTAAATGTGAGTACTATAAACATGCTTTTAACGTTGGTTGGCCCGCCCCGCCTCGCCACCAACCCGCCAAAAACGGGACAGGGCGGGTTAACCCGCCATTAAATATGGGTGGGAAAAGTGAACTCACCCCGTTTTATAGTGGGTTGGCGGGTCAACCCACCAACCCGTCAATTAAAAAAATAAATAATTAAAATTTAAAAATAAATTATATTTTATTAATTTTTCTAATATTATTTTATTTTATTTCACACTTCTTTTAATTTTTCTCAATCTCAATCTTAAATGTATACTAATATTTGTCAAAACATTCTTTAGGAACTCATTCGTCTCCATATAAAGATAACATTTGTCATAAATAAAATTGTTATTCTTTATTTTTTCTAAGAAGTACTAATGTAAAAAAAAAATTGGATATCACAAAAATTTAATGACAATTGAAATACTACTTAATTGTAAAATATATATATATATAACCCGACGTGTCAACCCATTTTGACCCACTTCTAGCCACGTTCATTTAGCTACATTTGAAAAGTAGCAAATTCTGTTCAAATTTTTTGAAAATTAGCCACGTTTTGGTCGTAGCCAAAGAACCGTAGCTATTTGGGCACTAGCTGAATTTTTTGGCACTTGCTAACATGTCATGCTGGCTCCGCCACTGCCGTCGTGCTCAACCCATATTGTCACCCCTAAATTTACATATAAAGTAGAGTCATCAAAACAGGCTATCTCTTCCTGTTAGGCCCTAGCTCGCACGAGTTAAGGCAAAAAATCCTACAAATAAAAAAGCCTGCATGAGCCAAAAACTTATATAATCCCACGAGATAGGGCCTGTCCACGAGCCAAAATTTCATATAAGTCAATCATTTGTCATTAATTAAAATTGTGACAGTAGCAAACAGGCATCACCAAAACCTTATCTGAAATTTCCATCCCTGATCCATCTACCGCTCCCAACTTCTACACTATATAATCAACTATAATCGAAAGAACAAAAAATCTTTACGTAATCCTCCAAGACAAGCAATCAATGAGATGAAATAAACCATGTTGACATATAATTGAATGGAAATTGATTTCTCCGGAGAAACTATTCCCCTATTACAGACTCATAAAAATGTCTCATCCATCTTTTTTCTTTAATATAATGAGTCCCGTATATTTAATGGGTATGCCGTGGAATCCGCATGGCTTATAAAAATAGATGATGAACATGACTTAGATCGGGGAGAAGAGATAGAGCAGAGACAGAAAACTGAGAAAAGGATGTTGAAATGATTAATATAAAAATATAAAAAATAAATAAATTTAATGTATACGGGCCAGCCTCCAAGGCTTCAAGGCCGGGCTTGGCTATGAAAGCCTGAGGCCTTTTAAATAAAAAAGCTTTTGCATGAGTATAAGTCTGGGCATAATAATAATAAACGACGAGCCGAGCCGAAACGGGTCGGGCCTAAGGCCCCTGATAGGCCCTTGGCCTTATTATCACCCCTAGCGGATAGCATAAGTCCCACCACACCTAATAATTTCAATCATTTTTACCTTTCAAGAATCAAGTACTGGATTCGAGATAATTTACACTTTCAATCCCAGCCACTTTACCTTGAAGATCATCTCTGAAAATACACATGATAAAGCCCAAAAATGGTCAAAGAGCCTACATAGTATACACAGCTAACCTCGTACACATGCATAATTAAAGTGAACTTTCTTCTTTTCCTTTTTTTCCTAAAATACATGTATTGCTGAGTTTTAAATGCACACCTACACGGTGTCTCATACCCTTTTATAAAATTTACACATTTTAAATTGGAAAAATTAATTGTCATTTTTTTTTAAACAATTAATTGTCATTTTAAATTAGATGACTTTTATTTTAGGTCTCTCTGCTTCTAATTATACAGAGGAAAGAAAATATTAAAAATCATTAAATATATATTAAAACGATATAATTTTATTTAGAATAATATAAAATCATGTCCTTTAAAATAAAAAATATTTTCCCTTTTATTTAGCCACGTTCATTTAGCTACATTTGAAAAGTAGCAAATTCTGTTCAAATTTTTTTAAAATTAGCCACGTTTTGGTCGTAGCCAAAGAACCGTAGCTATTTGGGCACTAGCTGAATTTTTTGGCACTTGCTAACATGTCATGCTGGCTCCGCCACTGCCGTCGTGCTCAACCCATATTGTCACCCCTAAATTTACATATAAAGTAGAGTCATCAAAACAGGCTATCTCTTCTTGTTAGGCCCTAGCTCGCACGAGTTAAGGCAAAAAATCCTACAAATAAAAAAGCCTGCATGAGCCAAAAACTTATATAATCCCACGAGATAGGGCCTGTCCACGAGCCAAAATTTCATATAAGTCAATCATTTGTCATTAATTAAAATTGTGACAGTAGCAAACATGCATCACCAAAACCTTATCTGAAATTTCCATCCCTGATCCATCTACCGCTCCCAACTTCTACACTATATAATCAACTATAATCGAAAGAACAAAAAATCTTTACGTAATCCTCCAAGACAAGCAATCAATGAGATGAAATAAACCATGTTGACATATAATTGAATGGAAATTGATTTCTCCGGAGAAACTATTCCCCTATTACAGACTCATTAAAATGTCTCATCCATCTTTTTTCTTTAATATAATGAGTCCCGTATATTTAATGGGTATGCCGTGGAATCCGCATGGCTTATAAAAATAGATGATGAACATGACTTAGATCGGGGAGAAGAGATAGAGCAGAGACAGAAAACTGAGAAAAGGATGTTGAAATGATTAATATAAAAGTATAAAAAATAAATAAATTTAATGTATACGGGCCAGCCTCCAAGGCTTCAAGGCCGGGCTTGGCTATGAAAGCCTGAGGCCTTTTAAATAAAAAAGCTTTTGCATGAGTATAAGTCTGGGCATAATAATAATAAACGACGAGCCGAGCCGAAACGGGTCGGGCCTAAGGCCCCTGATAGGCCCTTGGCCTTATTATCACCCCTAGCGGATAGAATAAGTCCCACCACACCTAATAATTTCAATCATTTTTACCTTTCAAGAATCAAGTACTGGATTCGAGATAATTTACACTTTCAATCCCAGCCACTTTACCTTGAAGATCATCTCTGAAAATACACATGATAAAGCCCAAAAATGGTCAAAGAGCCTACATAGTATACACAGCTAACCTCGTACACATGCATAATTAAAGTGAACTTTCTTCTTTTCCTTTTTTTCCTAAAATACATGTATTGCTGAGTTTTAAATGCACACCTACACGGTGTCTCATACCCTTTTATAAAATTTACACATTTTAAATTGGAAAACTTAATTTTCATTTTTTTTTAAACAATTAATTGTCATTTTAAATTAGATGACTTTTATTTTAGGTCTCTCTGCTTCTAATTATACAGAGGAAAGAAAATATTAAAAATCATTAAATATATATTAAAACGATATAATTTTATTTAGAATAATATAAAATCATGTCCTTTAAAATAAAAAATATTTTCCCTTTTATTTAGCCACGTTCATTTAGCTACATTTGAAAAGTAGCAAATTCTGTTCAAATTTTTTTAAAATTAGCCACGTTTTGGTCGTAGCCAAAGAACCGTAGCTATTTGGGCACTAGCTGAATTTTTTGGCACTTGCTAACATGTCATGCTGGCTCCGCCACTGCCGTCGTGCTCAACCCATATTGTCACCCCTAAATTTACATATAAAGTAGAGTCATCAAAACAGGCTATCTCTTCCTGTTAGGCCCTAGCTCGCACGAGTTAAGGCAAAAAATCCTACAAATAAAAAAGCCTGCATGAGCCAAAAACTTATATAATCCCACGAGATAGGGCCTGTCCACGAGCCAAAATTTCATATAAGTCAATCATTTGTCATTAATTAAAATTGTGACAGTAGCAAACAGGCATCACCAAAACCTTATCTGAAATTTCCATCCCTGATCCATCTACCGCTCCCAACTTCTACACTATATAATCAACTATAATCGAAAGAACAAAAAATCTTTACGTAATCCTCCAAGACAAGCAATCAATGAGATGAAATAAACCATGTTGACATATAATTGAATGGAAATTGATTTCTCCGGAGAAACTATTCCCCTATTACAGACTCATAAAAATGTCTCATCCATCTTTTTTCTTTAATATAATGAGTCCCGTATATTTAATGGGTATGCCGTGGAATCCGCATGGCTTATAAAAATAGATGATGAACATGACTTAGATCGGGGAGAAGAGATAGAGCAGAGACAGAAAACTGAGAAAAGGATGTTGAAATGATTAATATAAAAATATAAAAGCGATCCGAGTCGAGCTTTTATCTTAACGGGCCAGCCTCCAAGGCTTCAAGGCCGGGCTTGGCTATGAAAGCCTGAGGCCTTTTAAATAAAAAAGCTTTTGCATGAGTATAAGTCTGGGCATAATAATAATAAACGACGAGCCGAGCCGAAACGGGTCGGGCCTAAGGCCCCTGATAGGCCCTTGGCCTTATTATCACCCCTAGCGGATAGCATAAGTCCCACCACACCTAATAATTTCAATCATTTTTACCTTTCAAGAATCAAGTACTGGATTCGAGATAATTTACACTTTCAATCCCAGCCACTTTACCTTGAAGATCATCTCTGAAAATACACATGATAAAGCCCAAAAATGGTCAAAGAGCCTACATAGTATACACAGCTAACCTCGTACACATGCATAATTAAAGTGAACTTTCTTCTTTTCCTTTTTTTCCTAAAATACATGTATTGCTGAGTTTTAAATGCACACCTACACGGTGTCTCATACCCTTTTATAAAATTTACACATTTTAAATTGGAAAAATTAATTGTCATTTTTTTTTAAACAATTAATTGTCATTTTAAATTAGATGACTTTTATTTTAGGTCTCTCTGCTTCTAATTATACAGAGGAAAGAAAATATTAAAAATCATTAAATATATATTAAAACGATATAATTTTATTTAGAATAATATAAAATCATGTCCTTTAAAATAAAAAATATTTTCCCTTTTATTTAGCCACGTTCATTTAGCTACATTTGAAAAGTAGCAAATTCTGTTCAAATTTTTTTAAAATTAGCCACGTTTTGGTCGTAGCCAAAGAACCGTAGCTATTTGGGCACTAGCTGAATTTTTTGGCACTTGCTAACATGTCATGCTGGCTCCGCCACTGCCGTCGTGCTCAACCCATATTGTCACCCCTAAATTTACATATAAAGTAGAGTCATCAAAACAGGCTATCTCTTCTTGTTAGGCCCTAGCTCGCACGAGTTAAGGCAAAAAATCCTACAAATAAAAAAGCCTGCATGAGCCAAAAACTTATATAATCCCACGAGATAGGGCCTGTCCACGAGCCAAAATTTCATATAAGTCAATCATTTGTCATTAATTAAAATTGTGACAGTAGCAAACAGGCATCACCAAAACCTTATCTGAAATTTCCATCCCTGATCCATCTACCGCTCCCAACTTCTACACTATATAATCAACTATAATGGAAAGAACAAAAAATCTTTACGTAATCCTCCAAGACAAGCAATCAATGAGAAAAAATAAACCATGTTGTCATATAATTGAATGGAAATTGATTTCTCTGGAGAAACTATTCCCCTATTACAGACTCATAAAAATGTCTCATCCATCTTTTTTCTTTAATATAATGAGTCCCGTATATTTAATGGGTATGCAGAAGAGGAATAATTTCTTCTGCAACATGAGAAACTAGGAAAACTATTGCCACTTTGTTATTCCTCACTTTAACATAAATTCGTTACATTAATTATGCATTTGCTACTTTAGAGTAATAACCAACAAAATAGCTTTAGGCTTCTTTTCAATGGTATGAGATTCACCATTATTGCCTTTATTTTATTTAGCTGTTGATTTCATTAGCAATTTTCGTCTAGCTTCTTTCCTTTGTCATTATTTTCTATCATCCCACCATAGCGGAATGTGGTTGACCCAATTCGCAATTCAACATATAGCTATGAGTTATGAAAGTGCTTGATGAAGTTGAGGTGAAAGTAAAGGATGGGGACAGTGAATTCAGAAAATATCTCTGTCCTTTGCAGAATCTGCATCATCGAAATTCAAAACTTAGATAGAAATATAAACCATCCAAATGGAAAAATAAAAGGACGTTTGAAAAATAAACACCAAAAATGAGAAAGATCATGTGGCAGATAGTAGGGGTGTTAACGGGCCGAGCCGAGCCGAGCTTTGATCTTAACGGGCCAAGCCTGTATTTAAACGTGTCAGACTGGCCTTAGCCTGTTACCTGTTACGAATATAATATTAGCCTGTGGCCTGGTTCGTTTACAAAAAATAAAAGCCTGTCTCAAGCCTGTGGCCTGTTTATTTATTAAAAATAAAAACCTTACATTCCAATTTGTAGCCGTATTCAGCCCATTAATCATGCACTGATATGTATTTTTTTGTAAGAAAATAATAGTTGTTTCTTTTATAATAAAAAAACATTAATATTAAAAAATCAAAATAACAACATCACCTTTACTTTATTTTAGGTTGCTTTTCCTTAATTTTCTTCCACATTCTAGATTTTTTACATTAAATTTTCTTCCACATTTCTTAATATTCTAGATTTTTTACACTAGATTTGAACCCCACCAATAAATTTTCTTCCACATTTTACATTAATTTTTCTTCCACGGTCGCCGCCATAAGCATCATTATAAGCCGTGGAATCCGCATGGCTTATAAAAATAGATGATGAACATGACTTAGATCGGGGAGAAGAGATAGAGCAGAGACAGAAAACTGAGAAAAGGATGTTGAAATGATTAATATAAAAATATAAAAAATAAATAAATTTAATGTATACGGGCCAGCCTCCAAGGCTTCAAGGCCGGGCTTGGCTATGAAAGCCTGAGGCCTTTTAAATAAAAAAGCTTTTGCATGAGTATAAGTCTGGGCTTAATAATAAAAAAAGACGAGCCGAGCCGAAACGGGCCGGGCCTAAGGCCCCTGATAGGCCCTTGGCCTTATTATCACCCCTAGCGGATAGCATAAGTCCCACCACACCTAATAATTTCAATCATTTTTACCTTTCAAGAATCAAGTACTGGATTCGAGATAATTTACACTTTCAATCTCAGCCACTTTACCTTGAAGATCATCTCTGAAAATACACATGATAAAGCCCAAAAATGGTCAAATAGCCTACATAGTATACACAGCTAACCTCGTACACATGCATAATTGAAGTGAACTTTCTTCTTTTCTTTTTTTCCTAAAATACAAGTATTGCTGAGTTTTAAATGCACACCTACACGGTGTCTCATACCCTTTTATAAAATTTACACATTTTAAATTGGAAAAATTAATTGTCATTTTTTTTTGTAAACAATTAATTGTCATTTTAAATTAGATGACTTTTATTTTAGGTCTCTCTGCTTCTAATTATACAGAGGAAAGAAAATATTAAAAATCATTAAATATATATTAAAACGATATAATTTTATTTAGAATAATATAAAATCATGTCCTTTAAAATAAAAAATATTTTCCCTTTTTTTTGTAACTAAATATTTTCCCTTTAAAATTTAAAAAAGAGGACTAAAAAAATAAATAGACAACCTTATAATTTTGAAGAAATGCTTATGATAAAATAAATAAATTTTCTCTCTTTCCACCAAACAGAACATGGATTGAAAACAACAGTTATTCAGTAATCTAGATCTATAAGCGAGCACAAATATCTAGAATTTTCTCCACCTTTCATATATATATATATATATATATATATATATATATATATATATATATATATATATACTATTAAGACATTTCTGTTTCAGAATATGGTAGTGGACTAGTGTCATCTCTATACAAGTCCACGTATCATATATATTTGTCATCTTCTTACGTCATATATGTTTTTATCAATTAGGTAGAATAATTACTCCTTTTCAAAAAATATAACAACTCTTGTTGATAATTTTTACTAAATCGTCGTGAGTTTGATTCATGTTGATGCTCCTTCATAGGTCAATTACATGTAAGTACCACTGTAAGCACTTGCTGAAACATGTAAATAGAACAATTTTACCCCCTTTACTCTTGTCCCTTTTATGTAACCCTGCTCAATCATAATTTGAGGCTATATGATCCAAAGAGTTATCTACTCCTCTTATATAACTCAAAAACATTAACATATTGAATAATCTATGGACATTTATACTAGTAATTGACACTTCGGTATCATTCACAAAAATTTTAGAAAGCTAAATTTTCCATCCACATTAGACTCATCAGTCTTTACAAATAATCTTGTTCAATCATTCACAAAAAATGTCGATGTTGATCAGACTAATTATTAACCAAACAAGAACAATAGTGAAAATAAAAGTATAAAAATAGAAAAATGCATGGTTACGTGACTTGTTGGTTATACAAACTCAAAGAAAATACAAATGAATGGAGGTCAATCTCAGTAGAGAACAAATCTGGGAAGCCAAAGAATTAAATTTGAATCCCATTTACAACTACATAGACAACAAATAATTGGTGTTATCAACTACATAGACAACAAATAATCCGAGTCAATCATTTGTGTAATAATCCGAGTCAATCATTTGTGTAGGATCATAAAGATCAAAGTCAGAATCAAAGTCCAAGTCCAAGTCTTCATTTAAGATTGAGCCTATTGAGCTTAAATTGGTAAGATGTGAAGCATAACTGCCATCCTGGCTTTGGTCAGCCAACCCCTGAAATGGCACAATATTACTTGTTTGCCTAGGACTAATCATCTCACCAGATGAAGAGGATATTTAAAAGGACTGACTTGCTGGGTTGCCTTAGACCTGATTCTTTTCAGTCGAAGTCTTTATTTCTGCAGCAATTAAAAAAACAAATAAAGTTCTATAAATGAAAAACTATGGTTTTATGAAATTAAAGCAGAAAGGAAAAGAAAAAAATACCTGCAGATGGCTGGCCACATGCGCCCTAGTAAGATGCTTCTCAGCCTTCATCAATTGAAGAATTTTTCTAGGTACAACCTCTGCAATCAAAAGAACATACAAATGTGTCAGACTTCATTAACAATAATGCCATGACATCTACTCCAGTGCACTACAGATTAGGAAGAGTATTTGAGAAAGCATTCAAAATAATGTTGAACAAAAAAATACAGCAATTGGAAAAATACAGCAAACATATACTTTTGCAATACAAAAAAAAAAACCCAGAGTTTTCACAAGAATGGAAAAAGGCATCATTGTTCCATTTTTGGCAGCGAATGGAAGACACAGTTGGGACCAATTGGGCAGCTTCCAGCTCTCATGAGACCAAATTAATCATGATCGAATTAAGGAAAATTTGAATTTTGATTTGTTCAGTTTTCGAGAGATGCCAAATAAGTATATTAGCTTACTCCAAGGAAAGGATTACTGAAATAGAGGAATACATGGGCAGTGGATTTGTTTGTTATTTGGAAATGCACACTGGTATTAACAACGGAGAAGCCATTTTTTATTTTGGTGCAGATTCCAATATTATGACAGAAATTATATATCCAAGTGGGGTTGACAGATGTTCGAAGAATTATGGTTGGATTCTGGGCAGTGGATGTGAAGACACTTGTGGAAATAAAGTTTGCAAAGAGAGGTGATGGAACTAGTTTTCACATTGTAATATTATTAGGATTTGATTGCTATTTCTACACAAAAATATAATAAAAGTATTGCTAAAATAAAGCAGAAACATCAATTGATTGACCAATTGTAGCAATTAATAACAATTAAGATAACAACTACTTTGCATTGTAGAGAAAGAGTGAATAACTTACTGTCAACACCCAAGTCATTAACAGCGGCCACAAAACACCGACCGATGTAGCTCTTCGGTCCAAACAACCCGAGACTGCTTTTGGGTTGATCGGTCCTCTTGGTTAAGACCTTTCTCAAGTTCTACATGAACTTCATCCTCATCTTCTTCCATCTTCTCAGCTTTTTCGTCATCTTTATCCTCATCTTCTTCCATCTTCTCAGCTTCATCCTCATCTTCATCTTCTTCCATCTTCTCAGCTTCATCCTCATTTTCATCCTCATCTTCTTTCATCTTCTCAGCTTTTTCATCATCATCATCTTCTTCCATCTCCTCAGCTTCATCCTCGTCATCTTCCATCTTTTCAGCTTTTTCATCATCTTCAACATGATGAAAAACCAACATGTTATCATTCCAATCGAAACCAACATCTAAATATTGCGAGAAAAAAAAAACGAAAGAAAGAAAGAAAGAACCATTAATATTTAAAAAATAAATAAAATGGAAAACCCACATATCTAAATATATCCAATGTTAGTTTTGTTAAATAAAACACCAACTGAAAAAACTAACAAACTCAACTAGACAAAATCAAAAAACAAAAAAACCAGTTAATAGTCCAGTAATAAGATGTCTGGGCAGACAGAAACAAAAGCACACAATCGAACATCCACTGTATAATCAAGAAAAAAAAGAAACGAAATCGAAAGAAAAGAAAAGCAAGAACATAATGGAAAAGCCACACCCTCAATATTGCCAGAATAATAAAGAAAAAGAAAGAAAGAAACATATATTTCATATGGAATTGACAAAAGACAAGCCACACCCTCAATCTCTATTTTCAAGAAAAAAAAAGGAAAGGAAAGAACACAGTCGAATATCAGCAAGAAATCCACATACTCAATCTGTTCATCTCCCATTGCATCCCATCTCCCATTGCATCTCATCTCCCATATTCATCCTCATCTTCTTCCATCATCTCAGCTTCATCCTCATCTTCATCCTCTTCCATCTTCTCATCTTCATCCTCATCTACTTGCATCCCATCTCCCATTGCATCCCATCACCCATATTCATCCTCATCTTCTTCCATCATCTCAGCTTCATCCTCATCTTCATCCTCTTCCATCTTCTCAGCTTCATCCTCTTCTACTTGCATCCCATCTCCCATTGCATCCCATCTCCCATATTCATCCTCATCTTCTTCCATCATCTCAGCTTCATCCTCATCTTCATCCTCTTCCATCTTCTCAGCTTTTTCATCATATTCAGCATGATGAAAAACCAACATGTTATCATTCCAATCGAAACCGTAGATATTTAAAAAATAAATAAAATAGAAAACCCACATATCTAAATATATCCAATGTTAGTTTTGTTAAATAAAACACCAACTGAAAAAATTAACAAACTCAACTAGACAAAATCAAATTTACAAAATTAAAAAACAAAAAAACCAGTTAATAGTCCAGTAATATGATGTCTGGGCAGACAGAAACAAAAGCATACAATCGAACATCCACAGTTATCAAGAAAAAAAAAGAAACGAAATCAAAAGAAAAGAAAAGCAAGAACATAATGGAAAAGCCACACCCTCAATATTGCCAGAATAATAAAGAAAAAGAAAGAAAGAAACATATTTTCATATGGTATTGACAAGCAACTGTTGACAAGCCACACCCTCAATCTTCTATTTTCAAGAAAAAAAAAAGAAACATACTGTATTTTCAAGAAAAGAAAAAAGAAAAGAAAAACGAAATCAAAAGAAAAGAAAAGCAAGAACATAATGGAAAAGCCACACCCTCAATATTGCCAGAATAATAAAGAAAAAGAAAAAAGAAACATATATATTTCGTATGGTATTGACAAGCAACTGTTGACAAGCCACACCCTCAATATTCTATTTTCAAGAAAAAAAAAGAAACATACAGTATTTTCAAGAAAAGAAAAAAGAAAAGAAAAAAGAACACAGTCGAATATCAGCAAGAAGAATATGATGTCTGGGCAGACAGAAACAAAAGCATACAATCGAACATCCACAGTTATCAAGAAAAAAAAAGAAACGAAATCAAAAGAAAAGAAAAGCAAGAACATAATGGAAAAGCCACACCCTCAATATTGCCAGAATAATAAAGAAAAAGAAAGAAAGAAACATATATATTTCGTATGGTATTGACAAGCAACTGTTGACAAGCCACACCCTCAATCTTCTATTTTCAAGAAAAAAAAAGAAACATATTGTATTTTCAAGAAAAGAAAAAAGAAAAGAAAAAAGAAAACAGTCGAATATCAGCAAGAAATATCAGCAAGAAACCCACATACTCAATCTTTTCAAGCAAGAAATATCAGGCATCACCAAAACCTTATCTGAAACTTCCATCCCTGATCCATCTACCGCTCCCAACTTCTACACTATATAATCAACTATAATGGAAAGAACAAAAAATCTTTACGTAATCCTCCAAGACAAGCAATCAATGAGAAAAAATAAACCATGTTGTCATATAATTGAATGGAAATTGATTTCTCCGGAGAAACTATTCCCCTATTACAGACTCATAAAAATGTCTCATCCGTCTTTTTTCTTTAATATAATGAGTCCCGTATATTCAATGGGTATGCAGAAGAGGAATAATTTCTTCTGCAACATGAGAAACTAGGAAAACTGTTGCCACTTTGTTATTCCTCACTTTAACATAAATTCGTTACATTAATTATGCATTTGCTACTTTAGACTAATAACCAACAAAATAGCTTTAGGCTTCTTTTCAATGGTATGAGATTCACCATTATTGCCTTTATTTTATTTAGCTGTTGATTTCATTAGCAATTTTCGTCTAGCTTCTTTCCTTTGTCATTATTTTCTATCATATAGCTATGAGTTATAAAAGTGCTTGATGAAGTTGAGGTGAAAGTAAAGGATGGGGACAGTGAATTCAGAAAATATCTCTGCCATTTGCAGAATCTGCATCATCGAAATTCAAAACTTAGATAGAAATATAAACCATCCAAATGGAAAAATAAAAGGACGTTTGAAAAATAAACACCAAAAATGAGAAAGATCATGTGGCAGATAGTAGGGGTGTTAACGGGCCGAGCCGAGCCGAGCTTTGATCTTAACGGGCCAAGCCTGTATTTAAACGTGTCAGACTGGCCTTAGCCTGTTACCTGTTACGAATATAATATTAGCTTGTGGCCTTGTTCGTTTACAACAAATAAAAGCCTGTCTCAAGCCTGTGGCCTGTTTATTTATTAAAAATAAAAACCTTACATTCCAATTTGTAGCCGTATTCAGCCCATTAATCATGCACTGATATGTATTTTTTTGTAAGAAAATAATAGTTGTTTCTTTTATAATAAAAAAAACAATAATATTAAA
>NW_026895163.1:0-14531 GCF_033153095.1 Gastrolobium bilobum | reverse complement strand
AACCTTTTTCTACTTGAGAATCAATTTTCTTCTTGTTGTATTTGCCAGGAAGGACGCTACGAGTACAAGTACATTGTTGATGGGGAATGGACATGCAATAAGGATGAGCTCTTAACCTCTCCCAACAAAGACGGCCATGTCAACAATTTTGTGCAAGTAAGTTTGAAGTTTCAACTACTAATAATTTTTTGATTGGTGACTTCTTACAGCTTTTATATATATATATATATATATATATATATATATTATCTATCGGTTCATCGATTACTCCGATTCGAGCCGGGTAGGACCAAATGGGCGGAAAGTTCTACCTACTAAGTTTTAACATAGTTGCGTTTCCTGGAACTCGAACTCGAGATCACTGATTAAGCTGCAACAACTTCTATATCTTGAATCCTAGGAAATTGCTAGAGGCTCGAAGCTAGAATCTGTACTTGAGAATTAGTTCAAATAAAAAATACAATGTAACACACAACATATGTTGCTCACAATCATGATGATAACTTAAAGCCTCACAATTGGGAGGGCTTTTGCAGCACATCACATTGTTTTACCATCTGATTCCAATTGTGTCCATTATTCATTTAAAGTTTGTGCAGTACATTCTCAGTTCTTGATTCCACATATTTCATCTTCTTTGAGCAGGTCATTGATGATCCCAACAGTGTTCGTGCCTCCCTTAGGGAGAGATTGACTGGTGATGATCCTGATCTCACAAAGGATGAACGTTTGAGAATAAAAGAGTTTTTTGAAGCTTGTCCTGATGAGGATCAATGAACCATCAATGAACTTGGTTGTTTACATGTAAACAAGCAGATGCACGTATATAAAATATGTTATGCAGTGAAAGATTGAATCCGAACCTTAGATAAGATATATTTAAATATATTTAAATATAGTACACACAATTTCAATTAATGTAACATGACATGTAATGACTTTTAATAAGATGGGTTTTACATTTATATCTACATAGATGTTTAAATGTTAAAGGTGCTCCTCAAGAGACATTTAGAGAAGATTACTGTTAATTTTAAGTTGCAATGTTTGAGTAATGAAAATTATAGAACAACATTGGTCAACTCCCTTAATGATCCGGCTACGTGATTTGGGTTGTTTGCTTTGGAAGCACACTTGAATTGGGAAAATGTTTTCTATTTTCATTTTCATTTTTATTATTGTTTTATTTGATAATTACAAAAATGTCACTATTTTTATTTTTAAATATTCACAATTCTTTTAAAATAAAAACAAAGTAAAAATAAATTGATATTGTGTTATTATGTTAAAATAGAAACATCAACAACATCACATTATTTTTATCCTGAATTAGTTGGGATTGGTGGCAGATGAACCCAAATGATAAGTATACAAAAAAGAATAAAAAAATTAAAAGAACTATAAATATCATTATATATGAAAACATAGCAATAAATAATTCAGAAGAAGATTAAAATAAAATAAAGTGAAAATAAAGATACATAAGATAGAAAATAACATGAGAGAGAGAAAAGAAAGAAAAAAGAAAAAAAAATAGAGAGATAAAATAAATAAATTAATAACAAAAGACAAAGAGTGAGGTAAGAAAGTGAAATAAAGGAAAGGAGAAAAAGTGAAATAAAGGAAAGGGGAAAGGAAAAAAAGTTGAGGTAAAGAAAGAAATAAAGATATTGGAAAAAAAAAATTAAAAAAGGACTATCTAGTATCTAGAACATAGGAAGCAAAAATGGGTCTAATTCTTTACAATGCTAATAGTTTTCTTCCAATTGATTCTAAGACATACCATCCGGCAATTTATATCTTATTCCACTAAGTATTGTTTTATTATTTTTCTTCAAGTAAGTTTCGATTGGCCTTTTTTTCTTCTTCTTTATGTCAAGTTCTTGGTAATACATTTTTGCTCTCACAGGAGCATCTAAGGTCTTCGTATTATGTGCCTAAACCATCTCAATCTATGTTTGACTATTCACTCATCTTTTCAACTACCAGTACATTTTTACCTTTCTTCGAATATCTTTATTTTTATTTTATTTGTCTTTGTATGACTACATATCCACTTTAATATTCTCATTTCTGCTACTTACATTTTATGCTCATATTGCTCATGTGGTGAGCAACGTTCATTTTCATATAACATTGAAGTCCTTGGTACTTTTCTACAAAACTTTCCTTTTAGCATAGGGAAAATCTTGTCGTCGTATAGAAACCCTAAGGGGAAGTAATTGAATAATATTTTCACGACTATACTTGAATTCAATATATTCTCGCAAGCTTGAAATCCATCATTCTATAATATCGCCGGTTTAATTAATGAATTAAGAATTTCTATAGATTGAACTTGAGTTTAATTTTAAAGTACTTTGCAGTAAAAAAAAATTTACATTATCATTTAATTATGCATTTTGGATTACATCCGGTATCCCCGGAGCCGATAGCCATGAGACTAATCCCTCATCCCGGGTCAGCGCACAAAGCGGTAAAGTCGTAAAGAGCTGGTCACAGAATACTTTTCATTCACAAGAGTTGGGATTCGAACCCTCAACCACTTGCTTAAGGGACGAGATGCTGAACCATCACGTCTACCCACGTGGTTTAATTATGCATTTTTACATCAATATTACTTTAGTTATACTTATTGACTGGATTTAATTTTAATATATTGTTACTGTACAAAAATTTATATTATCTCTTTATTATATACGAAGCAAGTTATCTAGGGATGTCAAAACGACATGACACGGCACAAATTTGACACAATACGAATACACGCAACATGAATACGATACAGTTTTTTATTTATGTCAGAATCTTCGACACGAACACAATTCACAAATTTTGTGAATTGACATGATACGACTACGATTAACACACAAATTATGAGTCAAAATGATAATTGATAAAAAAATTAGAAAAAATGGATTGAATTTACACAAAAATAAAAAGGGTCAAATTTGTGTTAACACGACACAAATTTTTGCATATCATATTTTTTTAACAAGACCACGACGCAAATTTTAATGAGTCAACTCATGTTAAGAATTACCATCTCTAAATTTATTCTTACTCCGGATGAGTGTAACAATTTTATATTTATTTTTAGTTATTGATTTACTTATATTCAATGTCTCATTAACTAAAAAATTAAAACCGAATCAAACAACCAAAATTAAAAATATAACTTATATCAATTGGTATTTCTAACTCAATATATATTACAATATTACAAAAAAAAAATTGACACTTGCTGCTTACGTCGAAAGACAAATAGTGCATAATTGAGTAATATCATAAAATATTTTACATTAATAGTATATTAAATTAAGAATTTAATTTTAATGTGTTATTAGTATTAAAATTTATATTATTATTATTATTTGATAACGTATTATTACATCATTTAATGAATTTAATAATATAAAAATATTAAATTTATTGAATGATATAAATTTAATTATTAAACAATAATATAAAATTATTTTTCTCTTACAAATTAAATTCCAAAATTAAACTCTTAAAACTTAAAAATTCGCAGACACTAATAGCTGGCGGGGAGGGTAGCTATCTTTTTCAAACATCGACCAAAATGATATTTTTTGACAAATTTTTTACCAATATATCATGTGAATAATATTTATTATCAGACTGTCACGTGACGTAATTCGCTACGACTGGTAGCAAATTACATTCGTCAATAATTTTGTAACACGTGATTCATTTTTTCAGAAAAAAACTGACTAGACGAAATTCGCTACTAGTGGTAGCAAATTTGATGCGCAATATGGCCACATGTCACGAAATTATAGGTGTCGAAGTTCGCTACCTGTCATGACGAATTAAATCATGTGATAGTCTAGTAAAAAATATTATTTACGTGATATTTAGTTAAAAAATTTGATAAAAAATAATACTTTGATCACTGTTCCTATCTTTTTTGTACTACTATGCATGGGAATCTATCCAGAGTCCACTACCTACCACCAAATCAAATAATGTTTATATATTTGTTTTTAATAAAAGGGAAGAAAATGGGCAAAAAGACCCAAAAAAAAAAAACTACAAAATAATAATACGCATCTACACCTGTGTGCATAGATGACTAAAACAACTCAAAAATTTCAAATTTGTCGAGATATTGTATAAGAAGTGCTAAGTGTTGACTTATTTGGCTCAAAGGATTAAAGGAGAAAAAGGAACCAAAACAAAACTTGGAGATATAAAAGAAAGGACTTCAATCTTTTAAGAGGTCGACTTTAATGAAGAGTGGTTGCAGTAATTGTTAATAAGAGGTCGAACAATGTGCACAAAAAGTGAAGTGCATGGCCTCTTTGGATTTTTTTTTTTTTTCAAAAGTTATTTTTTTAGAAAGAAAACACTTTTTATAAAAAGTATATTTAGATGTCTATTTTTTTTAAAAAGTTAATTTTACAAAAAAATCAAAAATTTAAGTTTTTTAGAAGTTAAAAATTTTAGTTTCTAAAAAAAGAAGTTAAAAACAATTTTTTTTTTCAAAAAACAATTTTTTTAAAGCTAAATAATTTTATCTTTTATATAAAATATTTCTAAAATAAATAAGAAATAAAAAATATTTTTTTTGAAGCTCAGCCAAATGAACACTATGACAACATGAAAAAGAAAGTTTATAGACAATGTGTAAAATAAGAAACACAGCGTGTAAAGCGTAATTATAACTTCAACAAATACATACTAATATATTAATATTTTCATAATAGAAAAATGTGCAAAAGTTATGTACAATAATATATAAGAAATTATTCTCTTATGTAATAGGAGAGAGTAGATACATCAACAAATATGCTTTTTATTTATTTATTTATTATTTTTTAACACATATTGAGATCCATTATATATTGGATCTATGACATGAGAGGAGTGTCTCTTACAATATGACATCAGATACTATTCTGTACAAAACTTCAGAAAAACGTGCAAAAGTTATGTACAAAAGTATATTCTGTACAAAACTTTATGAAACCGGTGACATCCGGCAATGGAATCTTGTAAGGGATGATTGTTTTTTATATTATAGATATGTGAAGACGGTTTTTTTGAGTTTAGAGTAAGATTTTTATGTTTTATTCTCAATTTCAACTGTTGATGCACAGAAATTAAAGGTTAAGTTGGAGAGTAAGATTTATAAATCTTATTTTGGAGTCAAATAATCTTTCTTCTAATATGTGAGGTCCATATAAAGAAAAGAGAAAAAAAATAATATGTGTCTTATACACTTTTATTTATACGTAAGATGAGTAAACTTGCAATACACCCCTTATAGTGAAATTGGTACACCCGTTTATTAAAATAGATAAAAAAAATTATATTTTTCTCTATATCCTAAAAAAAATTCTATTTAGTAAATGGGTATACGAATTTAGTACATCTGTAATATTAAATTTTTTATTGTGTAAGAGATAAAATTATCTCATAAAATATGAGAAACATTAATCTCATCTTATAATAGAAAAAAAAAGTGGGGTAAAAAACCTAAGCGGAAGATGAAAATAAATATGCAAATATTACTCACAGTCACAGGTAACAGGAAGGAATAGAACAATCATTGAACAAGATACTGTTGCTTCTGAATACAAAAATAAATGAGAAAACCAGAATAAAATAGAAGAGAATATGGGGAAATAAACAAACCCAACCTAGGGTTTGTGCCTCATAAAACAAAGCGTTCAAGTTTTGAGTTTTGAAGACGAAGCGAAATGGATCTTTGAGAATAAAGGCCGAGTTTAGACCGGTTTCGTTCTCGGGTAATGAAAGAGTTTCCCATAATCGTTTGAATTGTTCCATATCTTAAGATATTACGAGAAAACAGTGCATTTACAAGAACTTGAATTAAGAATTTCTACGAGCTCTATGCACAGATACTGACACAGGACTTACGATACACACTCGGACAAGTTAATTCTAAAAAATGACATATTTTGACATGTTGGGACACGTTTTGATATTAAATAATATTTTAATATATATAATATAATTTATATTTGATACATATAACAGTCCATAATAAGTTATATAATCAATCAAATATTCAAATTTCATAACTCAAATATAAAAAATAATCTACCTTGTTAATTTTTCATGTCAAATTTCATAACAGAAAAAAAAAGATTTATAAATGATTTTTTTTATTTTTAGTTAATAAAATAAAATTAAGACTAAAAAAAATGTGTCAGAGCGTTGACTACGTGTCCGAAAAAGTGGGATGTGTGTCAAAAAACAAAAAAATGTGTCGGAGAGTTGACCACGTGTCCCAAAATGTCTATGAAGCACTGACACTTCAAAAATCCTGACGTGTCGTGTCCGACACTTTTCGACACTCTCCGACACTCCAACATGCATTGTAGAAACTCAAAAATAGTTCAAAGGTTGCGTTTTTAGTTCAACTATTAGATTTATTGGATTACAATTACCATTTTATTGAGTTTAATATAAATATTTGGGATATCTTATGTTTCTTTGCAAAATTGATGGGTATTACAAGTTTAACTTCATTTTTTTTAAATTATTGAATATTAAATATAATATACACTACATAAATTAAAAATATTATTTAATATCAAAATGTGTCTAACGTGTTGAAATCAAACATTTTTTAGAATTAACATGTCAGAGTGTCGTGTCGTGTCACGTGTCCCGTGTCGGTATCGATGTTACATAGCAAAATGTTGACCGCGTGTCGGTGTCCGACACTCATAATTTCAAAAAAATGTCGTGTCCTGGTATCTGAGGGCTTTATTACTTTTCTTTCACATAAGACATTATCTTATGTTGTAGAGAGAAAATGGGTAGATATCATCATTACAAGAAAAAAGAAAAAAAAAGTGGGATGCGAAGATCAAAGTGAGAGAGCATGAGTGGAATTCTCTTATGTAAAATGAGAGTAATATTTTCAGTTTCTATATAGATTGAACTTTAATTTAATTTTAAAGTACTTTGCGGTAATCTTTTTACTAGATTATCATTTAATTATGCATTTTTACATCAATATTACCTTAGATATAGTTATTGCCTGGATTTAATTTTAATATATGTTACTGTAAAAAAATTTATATTATCACTTTATTGTATATGAAGCAAGTTATCCTGCTCCGGGTTAAGTGTAACAAGTTATACATTTGTTTTTGGTTATTGATTCGCTTATATTCGATGTCTCGCAAACTAAAAAAATTAAAACTGAATCTAACGGCCAAAATTATAAATATAACTTCCAGAAAAATATTTCTGCAGTTAATGCACATAAGTTATCTGTAATTACTTTCAAAACGACATCGTTTTGGGATTGAAAGATTAGAAAATTATAATTATAAAGACTATAATAATCCTGAAATAAATTAAAATTATAAAAATACCATGATTTTCACCCCAAAACGATGTCGTATTGAACTTACTGCAGATAACTTATCTGCAGTAACTGCAGAAAAAACAAACCGTATAATTTATATCAATTGGTATTTCTAACTCAATATATATTACAATATTATGAATTTTTTTGACACCTACTGCTAACGTGGAAAGAGAAATAGTGCATAATGTAAATAATCATTTCAATACAAAATTTTAAGACATTGGGTGAGGACTTTTTTAATAGTTTATATTATTCTCTAACATATCCCCCTATGCAAGAATGGAAAATATATATGGATATGTTTGATTATGTTATATTTTTCTCTCTCCTAAAAATAGAATAATTAATAGTTAGAATAGGTGTTTCACTGTTTCCTATGATATTTTAATTTGAAAATTAAAATACAAAACAAAAATAACTCAGGCATGTAAACAAAAAGTTTGTAAACTAAAAAATAAGAGGAAGAATCCGTTTACAAACTTTTTTTTACAAATTACACTAAGTATGACCGATCATACACTCTTGATTAAAGTATGACCGGTCATACTTAGTGTAGTTTGTAAACAAAAAGTTTGTAAATATAACCTTCTACAAGAAATAATTATAATTTTTAAAATGACTTTTACAAAACAGATATTATCAAATAAGTTTTTTTATTTTATTTTCAGGAAATTAAAAAATTGGTTTTAAGAACTGATATCAAACAAGCGAACAGTGACCAAAATGCCACTGTTCCTCAACTTATTTCCCTAAATGCCACGTCAACAGTGATATTTCCCAATATGCCACGCAGACAAGTTTGCTGGGCACAGTAGCGAACTCGGTTTGCTGATGTGTCACGTTCCCGATGGACACAAAGTTCACCACCTGGAGTAGCGAACTTGGTAGCAATTAATGCACTGCACGTTCCCACCTACCAAGACACGTGACGGACATGCAACATAGTTCGTCTCCTTCTGTAGCGAACTATATCCAACGGCTAGAAGGACACGTGTCTGACATGCACCAAGTTCGCTGCCAACCCCAATGAACTTAGTGCAATGGCTACTTTTTCCAGCCCTATATAACCCCACCCCCTTCCACCAACCCCAAATCCTCTTCCCGTCACTCTCTCTCAATATTCTTCTTTCACTTTCTTATTCTCTTTTGAGTAAACACCATTTTTAGTCCCTGGCAATATCTACGAAGTCCTTTTCAGTCCCTAGCAATAAAAAAAGACCAAATTGGTCCGTGAAAGTACAAGAAAAGGGTCACTCTACATATTTGGGAGTTGACATAAGGACTAACATGACCCTTTTTTTGTAATTTCAGGGATCAATTTGGTCCTTTTTTATTGCCAGGGACTAAAAAGAACTTCGTAAATATTGACAGGGACTAAAAAGGGTGTTTACTCTTCTCTTTTTTCCTGTCATTGTCCATTTTCTCTACATTCAAGGTTAGTAATTTATGAAACTTTTTTTTTTACAGTTTGGTAGTATTAGTTAATTGATATTAATTATTATTTATAGGATGAACCTTAGGTTAGAAGATTAATTGTGACAATAGGGTAGAATATGTATGTTGATGTTATTAAGTTTAGTATTTTATGTTAGTGTATCATTTAATAAATTAAGTGTGATTTATTAATTATGGGGTTTAAACTTAGGTTATAAAATTTTTATATTAATGTTGTTAAATTTAGCATTTAATAATTTTAATTATGCATTAATTAGTAATATTAATTGTGCCATATTGTTTAGTTATAGGTCGAAAACGTACTGGTAGAAAAATTGTATATTAATGTTGTCCATTTGTATTTAGATATTTAATAAATTGTATTATTTAGTTATAGGGTTGAAAAGTAGGTTAGAAAATCGTTACATTAATGTTGTTAAGTTTAGGTAATTAATAATTTTTAATTATGCAATATTTAATAATATTAAATTAAATGACATTATTTAGTTATAGGTTGAAAATATAGTGGAGAAAATTTTTATATTAGTGTTGTTAAAATCTCCCATTGTCATAATTTTTTGATTACGCATTATTTAATAATATTAATTGTGTCATTATTTATTTGTAGGTTAGAAGAATTAGAAATTATGTTATAGTAATTTTTTAGGGCTTTTTGACCCTTTTACCCATCATTAATTAATTAATAACTATTTTGTCCCTTATTCGAAACTATCTACCAATATGCCCATCTTTAATCGATTAACTTGAAGATTTAATCGATTAAATGGTCAAAATTGGCAAAAATAGTTGACTTGAAGATTTAATAGATTAAATCTTCAAGTTAATCGATTAAATCTCCCAACAGGCAATAAAGGTCAAATCTCCTCCATAAACAAAAGCAGATTCCATGCATATGAAGCAAATAAGCAAGTTGACAAGAGCTGATTGCGTTTTGTATTTAATAGGAGTTGATTGTGTTTTGTATTTAATAGGAGCTGATTGCGTTTTATTAGGAGTTGTCATTTTACGAGTTGGTTACATATTGTCACCAACCGTTCTCTCCTCATGTTGCAGGAGAAACACATTTCCACTCATGTGTGGAACACTTCGCATGACCCAGCTGTACGTGACCGTGTGCTTAATGTCAGGCACGCCGCAACACACGATCACCTAGATATACCCGATAACATCCAGTCGTTCTTGAGGCAGGCGTGGTTTTATCTCGTTGTGCATCTGCATAACCATGAGGTTAGTGTATTATTATTGTATAACCTGCATTAATAGTTGTATGTTTTATAAATTTTGATAAAATATTACTGTATAAATAAAAGCCAAAACATGTCATTTCCCAGTCAAGTTTGCTTAAAATAAAAACCACTGTAAATGAACTAACCTGCCACTGCTGGTGGGTCATGCGTTCCAACAATGCATGCCTGGTGATTAGGGGTGCTAAACGAGCCAGGGGCCTTTGGCTCGGCTCGTGAAGGCCCGAGCTTATATGTCTAAATTGGTTGTTGGCATCAGGCTTGAACTTGTATAAAAGCTCGTTCAATAAAAAGGCATCAGGCTCCAATTCAAAAGCTCGATCTTAGAGCCTCTCAGGCTGGCCTATTATATTATTTTTTTATATATATTTTATATTACTTGTAATAGTCTCTCTTTCTCCTTAATCCATTTTATCCCATTTTATTGATTAAACAGACTTTTTGAATGATTTTGTTCTATATTATGCTATTTGCCTGTTTGGTATACATTGAATTTATGATATTTATGGAATTACTAATGTTGTTGATTGTATTTTGTTTGGATAAATTTTTGTTATTTTTTTAAACAGGCTAAACTAGGTTTTTATTTTTTGTAAATAAGTCAGGCCATAGGCCGATAATAATATTTATAATAGGTTACATGCTTGGTCAGATAGACACATTTAAACACAGGCTTAGCCTCTTAAGATCAAAGCTCGGCTCGGCACGTTAACACCCCTACCGGTGATGGAATCAGTTAACACAATGCACTGCACAGCTCCCTTTCGAAATCACCATCAACGTCTGTGTCCGATGAGTCACTATCAGGAACAAGACCTTCATCAACCTCTTCCTCGGAACTATCAGTACGCCACGAGGGATCATACATGTCATGGGCAGGAATGACATCTGACGCCATTGTTAGTGGGGGTGATGGTGGTGGAAGTGGTGACACATGCATATCTTCCGGACTATCTAGCGGCTCCCTGTTAATGTCTATGTCGTAACTGCTAGGGACGGAGTTTTGAGTGCTTGCCTTTCCACCGGTGTTTAGTTCCGCATACAACTCGATGTATAACGACTGTCCATGCTGTCGAAATGCGTCAACTACTAATGAGATATCATCATCCTCCACAACCTCCATAGCAACCCACTGCACAGGGTTACCGGAGGCGCATCTAGCAATCAGTCGAGAGAGGGACTGACCACGTTGTAATCTCAACTTCTTATATATTATTTTCTTCAGGTCATTATATTTGCAACAGGTGCTTATGCGGAACATCTTCGTATCTCCTTCAAACACTTGACCGTTTGGTCCAAAATATCTCCTCCCATTGTAATATAAAATGGCGATTAAATCATTCGTACTCTCACTCATTTTGTAGTGAAATTACAAAGAACTAGGAAAAAATATTCGGCGACTTTGGAAAATAATCGCACCAGAAGAACATATTGCAAGTGGGAGGGGGGAGGGGCTTAAATAGAACAGAATTCGCTATAAAGGCCAGCGAATTATAACTGTCGGTAGGTAGTTAGATGTCCCATGTAGCGAACTTGTAGGGAGCTGCCACGTGTCACCAAGTTCGCTGCATGGTACATCGAACTTGGTCACATGCTGCCACTTGTCACCAAGTTCGCTGGGACCTTAAGCGAACTCTGGGGGTGGTGCCACATGACACATAGTTCGCTATGTTCCTCAGCGAACTTTGTGCATGTGAGACACGTGTCACACCTAGTTCGCTGGATGTGGCAGCGAACTTGTCCAGTGTGTCAGCATTAATTGCTACTTAGTTCGCTATTTCAGGTGGCGAACTTGGTGTCCCCCAGGAACGTGACACATCAACAAACAGGGTTCGCTATAGTGCCTAACGAACTTGCCCACGTGACATATTGAAAAATGTCACTGTTGGCCTGACATTTAAAAAAATAAGTTGGCAGTGACATTTTTGTCACTATTCCCAAACAAGCCTTATTCTTCATTTTCTGACCAACCACAGCAGAAAAAGAAACGGCTTATCACTCTGATATGTATCACCGGTTAAATCGTAGATTAAACCTTATTTAATCGTAGTTAGTTAAAAAATTTATATGTTCTTGACTTGACGGAAATAAACGCTAGAAACTTTGTGGTCCTGGATTCCGTCTCATATTAATAATTTCAATTTTCAACTAAACTTTCATTGACATCAACTTGTAAAACCTCTGTACTTGACCCAAAAGAAAGAAAACATGTGATAGGAGGAAGCCTCCACCACCAACTCCACTCTTAATAAAGTCATTTTTTTACATTTAACATTAAAATTTGACCGCGTGCGGAGGTTCTCTTATTTGAAAAAGATTACAATAAACCTAAGTGATGAGTTTAAAATATTAAGCAATTAATATATTATAATTAATCACGTGGGTGAAAACGAAATTTTCTCTAAAAGAATAATAAAATAAAAATAATATAACATTTTTTATCAATACAAATTAAAATATATTAACTAGAAATAGGGTTTTTGTGTGTGTGTGTGGGGGGGGGGGGGGACCCAAATGCGACCTTACATTTCTTATATAAGCCTTTAGGCTACTCTTAATTAGTCTCTTACCACTCAACAGACTTCTAATAACAAGACGAAGAGCAACCACACACAAGTAGTTCGTAAGTTTCTCTCTCTCTCTCTCTCTCTCTCTCCCTCCCTCTGCCTGTGCTTCATGGTTTTGTGCTCATGCATGTGTTTGAACTACATTTTAAGCTTTCTGGTGTTGAAATTAATTGACAATATACGACATGCTTCCAAAGTAGTGGGTAACGTTCGAGTGCCTAACACAAAAGATTCGTCATATCTATTTACCTTTATAAAATCGCACTACTATATACTATCTTAATAACAAACAGATCAATAATAGTACATATTAACAAATTAAACTGCATGAATAAAACTAATCAAATTAGTCATCTTGACCAAGTTCATATGGTAAGAACTGAAAGAAGGCTATAGAGAATGTAAGAATTAAATCCTAAACGATGCTTATGTGTCCTCGTTCTCTATCACCCTCCACTTCTGTTTGATACCTGAGAATTAAAGGTTACTATGGTGAAGGCAGCCACTAGTGGTGGCAAATGCACGGTGATAGCAAAGAAAGATTAGGGTTCTTGAAAGCCTAAGCTAAATACGATTTGTAGAGGGTTTGTTACTTGAAGGTGGGCTAGAACCAATTTTACAAGTCAGACTTGGGGCCATAACATGGGTCAAGAACATGTTTTTTGTGAGCACCCTTATAACCTATCACCATGGTCTGTCCTTAATTACTTTTAAAAAAAAAATAATCGACTTAACATCAATTGTTTTATGATTTTTAATTTTTTTATGCATTAATTTTATTTGAAAAATATTTAATGTACACTAATTTTATTTGAAAAATAATCTTAAACTTGTAAAGATGACTCGTCTTGATGCAATGACAATTTCAAATAAGAGTGTTATGCAACTTTTTTTTTTAAAAAAAAAAATGCCAGTTTCCTGCACAATTGTACAAGTTCAAGTTTTAACTGTAATAATTGTGGTGTTAAAAAAAAAGCTGTAATAAATATAAGAATGGTGCATATTTTTGAGTTGTTGCCATATAATTAGTCTTTGTGTAAAGAATCTTGGGATACACCACCCAAAAAATATTAAGTGCATAAAATAAGCTGATGGCCAAAAAATCTCATACGTTCATTGTATGCGCCAATCAAATTCCAGCAGCAATATAATTTCTAACATATCAATGAATTTTAAGACTTTGAAATTAGAAAAATTTAATTTAAATAATTTAAAGGCTTTGCATATCTCATTTAACTGGAGATTAACGCATAATTCTGATAGGCTCCACCATAAATAAATAAAAACAAACATTACACGTAAAACAATCTCTTATAAACAGGACAATTCTTCTCTTAAAAGAAAAAGTGTTTTCCAATAATTTAATTAAGATATTGAGTAAACGCATGTCAATATAGAAGTGATTAAAGTCACATCATACAAAATATAGTAAAGCTCACGTTATACGTACAGGCAAATTTTGCAAGTTTTTCTTGAAGGACCTGTTCATATTAACGCGGATATTATCCTATTACTATTTTTGGAGACAGGTATTATCATATTATTAGGTTCAGCAAAGGACCAAATTAATTTCGGTTTCGTCATGGACTGTCCACAATCACTTTCATCCAATTCAGAAACTGCACAAGGAAGCACATTGCCCAATCCAGGTTTTCTATCCCTTTTTAATTTATTTCCTTTCTTATTATAAGCTTAATTATCATAGATAATTATCTATGTCATATGAATGTAGAGGAGGGCCAAATTAATTTATACATCTAGCCGTTATGGGATGCTTAGTGTTGTGTTTCCAAGCTAGTTTATGGGGCCGGTGAAATTGCATATCACTTTAATCTTTGTATTTTTTTATTTTTTACCACTAAATTGAATTCAAATTAAGGATTTAATATT